>NW_022693468.1:0-570 GCF_011630105.1 Anneissia japonica | reverse complement strand
ATGACTTTATGTTTTGATTTTTGTAATATTGTCAATTAAAAGTGTGTGGGAAGGAGTATAAAATTGACTTGGAATTTCAGATTTACTGGTTTATCTGTAATATTTGAACAGTTTTTTACCATTATGAATGCCTTAAAAAGTCGGTCTGTGACCATGGAATTGCCCATTTCAACAAGGTAATTCAACAAAAGGACGCACATCTCCGCTCTCGAACATAGCGCGTGCGTACAGTCCTTTGATCTTTACTGTGGCATCGACAATCCGATACTAGTTGCGAGTACAGCCGTCAATTATATGCGTGCCATTCGTTTTATGGTTTTAGTTTTTATTTTATTAATTTTGGGTACTTCGCAATGTCTGTTACATTTTTTTTTTTTTTTACCACGAGCTTGTTAAATGCTTCTATAAACTGCAATTTGATTTGTGAAAATTGACCAAGAAAATGAAAAGTTATAGCAATTCAAAATTTACGAATTTTATATAATTTTATGTTCTTATGTAACAATAATCTGTCATTTTGACAATGTTGGCATAAGGTGCCGAGGACGAACATTTGAGTATGTACGGAAC
>NW_022693467.1:0-589 GCF_011630105.1 Anneissia japonica | reverse complement strand
GCACTCTCATGGTAATTTCAACATTACTCCATTTAAAGTTGCAGAGTTAATTGACAAGCTTGCTTTACACAAGGCAGCAAGTTTTGATAAGACTACAAGCGAGCATTTGGGATTTGCTGGACCACGTTTAAGCGTTTTATTAAGTACTCTTTACATCTATGCTTCAAAATGCCTATGTACCTAGTAAACTGCGTCACGTTATCTTGGTACCAATTATCAAATCCAAGTCTGGTAACATTTGTAGCAAAGATAATTATAGACCAATTGCACTTGCTTGTATCATTTTTAAAATATTTGAATCCATATTGGTTGAATGTTCATATGATGTTCTTAACACAGGTGATAATCAATTTGCCTTTAAGAAAGGTCACTCAACTGATACCTGTATTTTTGTGCTTAATAATAAATTTAACCACTGAAAATATATCAGTTATTGGCAGCCATTGACTAGAAAATCTAGTTGGCATATTACATCTCATGATTAGAATATATTCTATTTAACAATCCTGTATTATATTATGTTGTAAATACATATTAATTAGAAAAATTAGCCATTATTTGGAAATATTCAAACTAATCTAACCATTTA
>NW_022693466.1:0-818 GCF_011630105.1 Anneissia japonica | reverse complement strand
ATAAACTAGAGCGTACAAAGGAATATCGTTTAAAATATATTGCCGAGCACTCTGTGAAAGACGTGCTGGAGAAATTTCCTTTTCTTAAACTAGAAAATGAGGTAATGATTAAATATCCAAATCAATTATGTAACATGTCAATAATGATTGAGACAAATAATTCCATAAAAAGGAATGTAAGTGGCCTATAGTTATTGAGAATATAATGCTAGGGGATTACACTTTTCCCGTCTACTATTAAAGCTTTGTTTTACTTAAAAAGAAGCAGAACTGGCATTATTCATGAAGGAAATGCTTTTTCAGAACTCTTGTATTCTTCCTCATGGAAATACCAGTACCATTTTAAAATTACAATATGGTGAATTATTTCATGGAGAGAATAAAAAAAATATATATAAAAAGCCAATTTTTTTTAAGGTAGAGATTTATTTTATACTAGAAAAACTGTAACATATCCAGTGAATAGATGATGCATTATATTTGTCCTCTAATCATTAGTTGTAATAACTGACCATAGAAGTGTTTGTCATATTAGTTAAGTAATAGGTTTTTATCCGAATAAACATTTGAAGTGTTTAATGCTGCTTTGTTTGTGCTTTTATTTTTGACACAGGTGAAAATTAGCATTAATAAAATAGTGTAATGAGTATGTAGGCCAAGTAATCCATACCTAATTCCCAACCACTACCCAGTACATATTTACTACTAATTGTTGAATGTTGAACTTGTGTAGTGTTAAGGTGCTGATGTGAACCTGCATAAGGTGCTGATGTGAACCTCCAAAGGTTCTGATGTGAACCTCCTAAGCAATGATGTGA
>NW_022693465.1:0-1216 GCF_011630105.1 Anneissia japonica | reverse complement strand
GCATAATCCAAGTAATGATTACGGGTTGGAAAAAGTAGCACACCAAATTTAACGAACCGCCCTCCACGACGGAGCGCGCGTCCGTTGCGATGATGACACCTTTCGCATTGCTCCACCTATGACACGGATCGTCCGGCAGGATGCAACAGATCGACTTTTCCGAAAAATTGCATTTTTCTCTGTCCGCTTCTATTCCCCGATCGCTGTACAACGCAACGACCGCCATATTATTCGACGCACAAGGTACCATCGTTGCGAGAATCTCCTTCGGGAGAGGGCCCTTTACGCCGAAGCACACCCTGTACCAGAAACCGGGCGTCTTGCCGTACCACGATTCGTTGATCACCCACGATGCTCGGAAGTTTCGGGATCCCTCGGATAAAGCGGTCGTCGTCGGATCGATCACGAACGAATCCGCAACCACAACGCGAGCGTTCCGGTGACTCGTCTTCCATGTTCTTGAAGCGGAAAAGTAATCGTTGGAATAGCACGAGTATATTCCGGAGGCGTCGAGGTCGACTCCGACCACCTTCAGCATGCTGGTCGTCAGGTCTTCGGTGACGTGAACAGTCGCGAAACCCACTCTCTTATTCGGCAACTTCCAACGGACGTCCAAGGCCTTTTTCTTGCCGTGGTAGCATCTCAGCTCGAACGTCGAGAAGGGTCTGGCGACCAGGAAGTTCCTGTCTATCTGGAGGACAGAGCCTTCCCCGAAACAAAGGATCGTTGTCAGAACCGCCAATACTAGGACGGTCTTCATCGTTTGGATCGCCCGACAATGGCCGTCGACTAGTTACGACAACGTAAATAAAATACACACGCACAGCAAGAAAAATATACGATATTCTCCTTTTCGTTTAATGAAATACTAGATAAAATAAAACTTATTCTAATCGTAAATTTTTAACGTCGAACAGACTAATAGCACGCTCAACAAAACTCCGAACGCCGTTGCGGTAGATACGCGTTCGGACGTCGAAGACGGCGGATCGGGATAACGTGGCGGCGAGTGTTGCGACGATTCCAATTTTTCGGACGGAGAGCACGTCTCCAGAGGGTTGCCGACGAGCTTCCATCCGCCAAAGTCGAAGTCCGCCAAACACCCGACGACCGAGTACGACATCATCGAAGCTCCCAGGCGAAAGTCACGGTAGTCAACCCGTCGGACGTCGGACCGTACTTCCCTTCGGAATTCGTCGGTGACACGATTTCGAAC
>NW_022693464.1:0-582 GCF_011630105.1 Anneissia japonica | reverse complement strand
TATATTTATAGTATGTATATTACCTTGTTTCTATACAATCGCTACATTGTCGCTACAGCAATCGCTTTACATACTTGATTAACTGCCCTACACAACCGGGGAGGCATCCCGATTTGTCTGCAACAAAATCAGCATAGTAGAATCGGCTTCAGCTTTTTTGACTTTTAGGGACAAAAAAAATATCTAGGAAGTTTAACTAACCCTTGCTACAGTAGCCCCTGGATTGTCAAACACAGTTTAGGGGATTCCCCGTTTAAGTCAACAGATCAGCAATCGCTTTTTACCAAATAATCTAGCTTACATCTTGCGTGATGTTGACACTGAGTTGCGATAAACGTAACTCATAACTTCGATCTTTTTTGTGGTAATCACAATTATGTAGCCGGAGTTATGTATTGAACTAAGATACTATGGTTAACGACAGGTACCGTAACGTTTCTCAATTTAAAAGGGTTTTTTTCTATGAATTAAATGACCTGTACGAAGCACGAGCTCCTGTTGATAGATCAAAGCCAAGGCACCGTTACTATTTAAATCATAATATATATATATATATATTTATATATATATATATATGTGTGT
>NW_022693463.1:0-813 GCF_011630105.1 Anneissia japonica | reverse complement strand
GCTTCCGAGACGTCCTCGGAGAAAGGTTCGTCGACTGCCTCTGCAAAAACCTGTCGCCGATACCGAACAGAGGAACTTATCCTGGTTGCAAACTTCGCAGGAAACTGAAGACGAGAGAACGACCATTCGCTGCAACGATCTCCTCGCCGTGAAACGGGCGGACACCAACGTCGTCCACCTTCTATTCAGGGAAGAGGACGTGATAGTCGGTGACGTCAGATATCGCTTGGAGGACGACGGCACGGTGATAGTGGATCACCTGCAGATCCTCGTCGAGGGACCCGACCTTCCTATGTCGTTCGTCCAGTCGGCGTTGGATCTGGTGGACGTCCGAGCTTCCACGGTTCACTTCGTCGAATACAACGATAAGGGGCTTCGCACGATCTCGAGATGGTTTCCCGATCACCGAATGACCGAACGAGGACGCCTGGCCGTGAATCTCGACTATCGCGTGCCCGCCATCTCGCCACTGCGTGCGAACGGGAGCGTGCTGCAGCCGTTGGATCTCAACGGAGACCGCGATTGTCGACCGAAGCAACGTTCGCTGGAGGTCAACCGAATTTTCGAGGAGATATTAATCAACGGCATACGGAGATCGAGCATACTCTCTCCGATCTCGAACCGAGGAAGCCTGCCGACTCTGCATTCGAACGAAGACCGACCGACGCAGCAACGCAATAATCGATTAAGTTCGAGACGATGCACGTCCGAGTCGAATCCACGTGCGGCAGAGCGGCCGTCAACTTCCGAGTCAACGTCGTTTCGTCGCAGACCATCGCGCACCGGTATCCGTACGATCGTCGAGAGCGCGTG
>NW_022693462.1:68759-69534 GCF_011630105.1 Anneissia japonica | reverse complement strand
TTTCTCGCAAGTCAAAGTGCGGCGGATCACCTAACTCGTCCTCAGTGACGAGTTCAAATCTAGTTATTATTATTATTACTACTACTACTACTACTACTACTACTACTACTACCACTACTGCTACTACTACTACTAGTAGTAGTAGTAGTGGTATTATTTGACAAAACTTTATAAAAGGTTGCAAAACGATTTAAAAAAAATTGAACCATACAATATCATATTTCTGTAGACCTGGCCTGGAATTTATAGATTTAAGACGAATTTAAGATGATTTTTGATAAATCCACCCTCTGAGCTGTAGCCGTTATAAACCCGAACATATTAATTTTTGCGTTATCGTGTATAATGAAAAATTGATTAATCTAACGAATATTCCACTGGGTGACTATCAGGTTAGCCGGTTACTTTTATTAATAGACGGTTATGGTGGGTTTCTACCAGAGCACGGTTTACAAACCTATAGTAGAAGGAGTTAATTAGAAATTGTACAGCATTTGAATCAACTCCAAACTTCTTGCTTTGCTTTAATGTGTTATTGCAAAAAAGTGACATGCCGTCTTCGGAGATGACTATAACTATCACATAGCCTAGGACAGCAAAATAATAACATACCATGTTCAATTTGTTATGTAATTTACGTAAAAGAAATCACGTTTAGGCCTATGTGTATAACTATTGTAGGCCTATTAGGCATAATATTATGTATAACGTGTGCTGATGTATATTCACATATTTTAGAAGTATTCATTTTGAGTGATCCCAGGAAAGAATTTGT
>NW_022693462.1:41048-68660 GCF_011630105.1 Anneissia japonica | reverse complement strand
CATCCCTGTAGAGAGCCTATTGCATCTTTCGGAAGAGTAGGGGGTTAGCCTGGTGTTATGGTTCATCTCAGCCATTGTCTTTGTGGAACGATGTCAACCTGTAGCTACTATAAGAGCCTCTTTAGCGCGACTAGGTAGTCACGGACCCCGCCCATAAGAAATAATTCAGCACAATGACGCTTGGTTATGTGTTCAGCAACTCTTACATTATTGCGATCAGCACTGCGACCGTACCGACCTACAGTCGTATCAGACCGGAGGTAGGACTTGCCCCTCGTAACCCCTTACACTATCACGACGTAGCCCTGGGATCGTACGTCGTAGAATAACCCCTAGCATGGACATTACGTTGACTCTTTTAATATGCATGTAAACACCTCCTGTAATTTATTGGTCATATGTCCACCTTCGTTTCAACCTGTAGTATGGATAGACTCGGGTCTTAGCAAAATGACTACGACACATGTGAGAGCGACTACGATCAGACTGGCGACCAGTACCGAACACAATAAATTTTTCAACATGTTGAAACCTCCGCGAACATCCATGCCTCTCTCCCTTGTCACAAAAAATTTGCTCTTAGCTGCTTTCACCCTATCACGACTTGGCCACGACTGTACTGGTCAGTGTCGGTCGTGAACCTACCGCATTGTAGGAATATGTCATGATAGTGTTCAAGTAACTTTAATTCTCCTACTTTTACCTCCTCCTCTTTATACAAGGTCTAATGAAATTAAGTAGCAATTCTCTCGGAAAGGTAATTTTACAGTTGTGCAAAGACAGACCAAATAGCATTATGTATGTGTATATTGTTTATTACAGTACATGACTTAGGCTTAAAGTATTGTTTTCTATTTAATGCATACCGATACATTGGCTTTTAATCAATTAAGGATATTCGTAATAAACTGTTAACCAGCAAAATAAACCGCTTTTCAATTACTGTTTAATACCGTAGTCTCAGTGGACGTTGATATAATTAACGACCAGTTTAAAAAATGAATTTAATTACGTTTGTTGGACAATGCGTGTTTGTGGGGACAAGCGCTTATTACTGGCCCTTTCTGATTGGTCAGTTAAGTTTGATTAAAGGCTCATTTGTGAATGTTTTTTTTCCCTTTTTTTTTTTACAGATTGGATCACAGTCAGTATATTTTTCAGAAAAATAAATAAATGAATATATAGTATAATAAATATATAAACGAAAACAACTTTAATGTATTGGTATTCGTTTTAATTTATCACTTCTGTCAGTTACACCTTCTGCAATATCTACACTGCGTATAATAGCTGTTTCTATCATCACCGTCGTTGACAGCTGTCGGCAATGGCTTGTAGCAATATTTTCGTAAGCAGGGTATATAAACTAGCTGTTTTGGTCTTAACATAACATAAAGCTTATTGTTAAGACGAATCCCCTCGTGTGTGCGGCGCGGCATTAAAGTGTTTTTGTTAGTTAACCTATTGCGAATACACTAAAAATGTGTAAGCACTATTTCGACGTGTCGCTTCTTTGTAAATGTACTAAGGTTTTAATGAAAAGACCTATATTTAATGTTATTTTCCCAATTGTTTGCAATGATATTTATCATTTTCAACATGGGTTTATAAAAGGTCAATCTGTTGGTTTACATTCAATTTTATTGAAATGGGTTTAATTTGGTGGCGTAATGCTGGGGCCGGGGGCTTTGTTGACTTCTGAGAGTGTGGCCCTAATTTTTTTCACTTCACTTGTTTTATACGTGCGTTGTTTTATACGTGCGAGGGATAACGGAGATCAGAAGAACCATGCCAACTTGGTTCCTTCCGCCAACCAATTAAAAGATAACTACCTCATTCATAAGAGCCTCTTCACAAAACAAACCTGAAAACACTAAAAATGAAATTAATATAACTTTGAATTACTCATAAAACCACATAGGTTATCAAATCTTTAAGTTACAGATCTAAAAATAATTATTGAGTTACAGTCGTTTCACTACAAAAATTCTTAAATTTGCTGCCAGGAAATATGGGTTATTAGAAGACAGACACATTTTATTGACGAGAAAAGTCGTTAAAACCTTCGAAGTCAAACACATTGAAATAAACAAAACTAAAGTTGTCAAATACCTGAAGTTCCAATATATTGATAGTACATTATTCGAATCTCTTGGTAACACAATCATTACAAAAGTAAACTCACGCGTATGTCGCACTTTAATGGACGTTTTTATACTGTAAATTCGATTTCGTTTATCGTCGATCGTATAAAGTAAGTTTTGTACAATCTAAAGGGATTATGCGACCCATCAACATTTTTCCGCGACCCAAACATTGGGTCGCGACTTATAGGTTGCGGAACTGTGGTCTACCACCTCAGCCCCTTGGTTGGGGCTGTGATAAGAAAATGTATGATTATGGTGATGATCAGAAATGGCACTCACAACCTTAAAATTTTAATATAATTTTCCATTTATCTCCATTTAAAAACATTTTTTTTTTGTCTTTCGTGGGGTTCTCACATTTGATGTTTCTTCTTTTATGTACTCTAACATAATAGCTGTAAAAAAGTATGTAAAAATTAAATGCTAAAAATCATTATATTATAAATTATATTAAAAATATAGTAGTATATTACTAAACGGCTATAAACTTCCACACAATAAAATACTTTTTAAAACAAATGTATAAATGTGTAACACGTTTATTATACATTTGTTTTAAAAAACACAACATTGTGACAATGGGGTGGGGAAATTTAATCCAAAACTGGATATATGATGTTTGTCCTATAGTCGATCTCAATGACACATTATGCTGGTATCAACATGACCTTTTGACTCAGGGTGCTACATCGAGGATTCTATAAGTAGGAGCCCCTTCAGGGTTCTGGGGTCGAGGGACATGCGGACCGCCTCGTGAGAGTCACTGGTTTAATTCTATATCTTAGCAATCATTATCAAAGGATGGTTATAGAAGGTTGTAATTCAGAGTGGCCTCCCGTTGTCTCATGAGTTCTTCAGGGCTCCATACTTGGTCCGTTTTGTTTCTTGTATTTGTTAATTTACTTCCCAGCTCTGTCCACCACTCCATCCTATCAATGTTCAAGAAAGTCCTAAGCATGTCTGGTTGTAGTATTACTTGGGATTTGCAATTCAACATTTCCAAGTGTTAGTATCTATTACTACAAAAATAAAATTATTTTTATTATAAATTGAATGATTCTATTACAGGCATGGGATTTGATATATCATCTACCCTTGATTGGAATGGTCATATTATTAAAATTGTTAGCAAATGCTATAAAAAGCTCGGAATGATTAACAGTAACCCGAAATTAACCGAAATTAGGACCAATCTGTGAAAAAAATTTAGAAAGAAGCTGATTTCAACTGATATGTGTAGGGTCTATGCCAGGATACAGAATTGTTATCACTAACATGGCATATGTTATTTTTTAAAACTCATCTTTTTTTTAAAGCTGGAGATAAACAACTGAGCCGTAGAGTATAGATAGGTATATTGTATGTTGTAAAATTGTGAATAGTCTGTAAAAATGACCAAAATAAATTATAGCTTTCAACGAGAAACAGATCGAAAAAATAAATTTTCCGACATCAGCAGAAAAACTCTTTGTGTCAATGGGCGTAGGTACACCCCAATGGGTCGGTCGGCGTAATGATTTCAACCTATTTCATTTCCTCGTATGGATACATAACCGGACCCTTTTTCTCGTTGCAGATTAAAATTACCTCGCTCTGTGCACCAATAACTCCTTGGAAATTCTTTTTCTCGCTTACCACCACTTCCTCCTCCAATACACTAGGGCGCTACGGCATCCTGCCGCTTGGCTTGTTTTTCTATTATTCTGTGAGTTTTGACACCAAAATCAACCATATACCATGGAGTGTTCCCAAGATACATATTTTAGTATTTTAGATTTGGTCAATGACCTTTAACCTCAAATAGTAATTTCCTTACCCCTCTCACCTATTCCCCTAACTTTGTTTAGTGTATCTTAGTATGTATTTTTACACAAATCAGTTGAAATCACCTTCACTTTCATTTTTGAATTTTTTTTGGATTTATGCTATTTTAGTGTCATAAAACAACCATTTTTGACATTTTGACATTTGACGATCGTTTCAAGGTCATGAATTGATTATGAGGGTTATTTAATTTATTTTCTTAAATTTTTTGTGTAATTCTGTGCATTTTGACACCAAGATCAATTAATAATAATAATTAAAGTTCGGCGGCCGGGCCTACGATATAAATAAAGAGAATGAGTGCATAATATTAATTCGTCGATCACATCACGAACTCAATCAAAGTAGATTGTAGCCTGGTTCTCACGAGAGCCCTAGTATCCGGATCGGGAGCTAACCGTTAGCACCGGCGTGAGAACGCCCGATCGGTTAGCACGTTGAGTGCGTTTCTATCATCAACCAATCACACGTACGCGTTTACAATTTCCAGTTTCTTATTGGCCTGTTATTCGATCATCATATTCTTGGTATCCGGATCGGGATTTTCTCGCATGGACGCACGGCAGCTAACGGTTAGCACGATCCGGATCCTGCTAACCGTTAGCTGCCGTGTGAGAACATAACCTTTGTTAGTTTGTGAAATCACAGTAGCGCGTCAAAACGAGCGCGTATTAGTTGTCAGGCACTTTCGTATTCTTTATCACACAATAGCCTGGTTCTAACGAGAGCCCAGTATCCGGATCAGGAGCTGAGCACCTGAGTGAGAACGCCCGATCGGTTAGCGCTAACCGTTAGCGACATCCGGATACCGCTAACGGTTAGCAAGCGCTATTCCAGTTTCGTATTGGCCAGTGATTCGATTATCATATTTTTGGTATCCGGATCGGGATTTTCTCGTATAGCGCACGGCAGCTAACGGTTAGCAGGATCCGGATCCTGCTAACCGTTAGCAGCCGTGTGAGAACATAACCAAAAGTCCGTAACAACAACTGCGCGTATTTTGACGCGCTTTTGTGATTTCACAAACTAACACAGGCTATGTTCTCACACGGCAGCTAACGGTTAGCAGGATCTGGATCCTGCTAACCGTTAGCTGCCGTGCGTCCATACGAGAAGATCCCTATTCGGATACCAAGAATATGATGATCGAATAACAGGCCAATAAGAAACTAGAAATTGTAAACGCGTACGTGTGATTGGTTGATGATAGAAACGCACTCAACGTGCTAACCGATAGCGCTTGCTAACCGTTAGCGGTATCCGGTTAGCGCTAACCGATCGGGCGTTCTCACACAGGTGCTAACGGTTAGCGCTAACGGTGAGCTCCCGATCCGTATACTAGGGCTCATCGTGAGAACCAGGCTACAATCTAATTTGATTGTCTTATTTCGTGACGTGAGCGACGAATTGTTTCCTGGTTGCTAAAGTTCCTGTAAAGTTGAACATGATATTGTTCAAGGAAATAATTAAAAATAACTCTCGAAGAAAATAGTCATCACTTTAAAAGTACATGAAGTATTAAGAGAATTAACAAAGTCATAATGCCGTCGTCTGTAGTAAAACACAGTGTCTTCTTCATCTTAATTTCATCGTATTTTATCTGTGTTATTTTAGCTATGAAGTGTACGCCCGGGTAAGTACTGTAGTTTAACAATATGAATTTGAACTTACAAGCACATTGTTGAAGCTGTCTATTTAGCTTAGTTTCAGTTATGAGCTAAGTGAGATGTATGTTAACCTTAGTAGACGCGCTAGACCTGCAGTTGCGGTCACAACAGATTTTTTTTTAATGAAATATAAACGTATTACTACGAATTTATGAATTTTGCTTACTGGTATACAAAAATATATTTTAAAAATGTAGATCATTTGACTCTTTGATACATATTTTTTTCTGTTTGGAAATGAATAATTAATCATATAGATAAGAGAATATTTCTTATTTGTTTAAGATATCCTAACTATGTCGGAAATTAATGTTAAAGCAAGGTTTGCAACCCTCTTAGTAACAAATTACGTTACAATTATATTTATAGTTTAAAAAAAATATGGAACACAAAACTACAACGCTAGTTATACCTGTTGTAAAAATTGTTAATTAGTTATTTGATATTTACAATATATAGCACTTTTTCTTTAGGTTACGAATAACTTACTGGCGGTAGAGAGTTAATTTTAGTGTCAATTTGTTCGGAACATTCATGTTTCTATTTGGTCTAATAAAAGAGTTTGCTAAAAAATTACCGGAAATGCCATTTCTGACCTTTGACATATTTTATATAAGATAGCCAGTTGAGTCGTGATTATCTCCGCAATCACTGGTGGTAGAGAGTTAATTTTGGTGCCAATTTGTTTGGAACATTCATGTTTCTATTTGCTCTAATGGAACATTTTGCTAAAAAATGATCGGAAATGCTGTTCCTGACTTTGACATGCTTTAAGGTCATAGCCATAATGGTCCTAATATCTGTGCAGCCACTGGTGGTAGAGAGTTAATTGTCCATTAATTGTGTCGACACTGTGTCGACTACACACTGTCTCGACCAACTACTACAAGGAGATTTTGGCTTACCCTACTACTGTTACACAGTAGTTTTCGTATTCGACAAGCAGCGAACACTACTTTCACGACTCTCGAAGGGGAAGTCAAACATGCATAATTTATCATAATTCATGTAATCACTTCGCCTAAATGACCTTAAATAGAGCCCTCTATAATTTATGCCTTAACCGTATGGGAAAAAAACATAATGCCTCCCGGCTCACTTTCGAGAGATTTTAAGCGACGCCCTACCACTCCCAATTGTTTGTAGAGGCCATCAGCCCTCTTGTCGGGGACATCAGACCAGTCGTCGGGGACATCAGACCCGTCGTCAGGCAAACCCTGGCTCCACTTTTGATGCAGCCCACCAGTAACATGCAGCCCACCAGGTACCCCATTTATACTCCTGGGTGGAGGAAAGTGCATGAGATTAAGAACCCTTACAGGCTATAAATTTGATGTAGTCCTATATTAGTCAAACCCTAAATATTGTAAAATTATATTGCTGATAGCATGCCGATCAAAGCAAACGCACACTGGTACCTGACTTGCAGCCCGCCCTCCTTTCGCGGAAAGGCAAAAGTACACCAAAGAATACGTGAAAATATTACTAAATTGATTTAAGGAAAAAAAACTTGCAAAATCATTATTGAACACAACGTCACACTGCATTCAAGAGAACACATAAAAAAATAATATATTGTAAACATTATCAAAAGAAAGATCCGCATAACTTCCGCCGAAGTTTTTTCTAATCAAACGTGACCTAACAAGGTGTAGGCCTATAGTATATTCTTTAACGAGGGTGCTTTCTAGAATAAATCGAAACTGATAGGCTAAACCGAAAGCCAGAAAGCTCAAACAATATCCAATATGTAGCAAATAGTTATTGTCATAGCTATGAAGGAGTCATCATCCACCTTGTGTCTGATGTATATATGTATATCCATGGAAAATGGTTATTGTGTACCAGAAGCTAAATCTCCCCTTCTGTCAGATAACAATGTCATCATTTGTAAGCTAACGTGTTCCTTTGCACCAGACCCTGGACCCATTTTACTGTGTGGGACTGTTCCAACTGTCCCAATAGCTGGCTACTAGTGGGTAACTAATGACTTTAAATATCTCTTTAAAAAGCGTCAGTAAGCGTTTGAGTCTGAAAATTGAGCTAATTACTATAATTTCTGTAAAAACGTTAACTCTAGTTCCAAGCGTCTTCGGTGCAATTTCTACAAAAGACGTATTGATTCTTTGCTGACTCAAAAATCTAAATCCTGGTTGAACAAGGGGCCACTTGTAAGATGAATGGGAATATGAATCATGCAGATCTGGAATCAAATCTAGGGGGTGGGGTCAACATTTTCCCCAAAAACGAAAGGGGATCCGGGGGTTCTCCCCCGGGAAAATTTTGATTTCTAGATGGCAGGAAATGACCTTTCTCGACTTTTGAGCTAGGTGTCTAATATGAAGTTGTTCTTCAAAATTCAAGGTTTTCCCCTCTTGAAAACGGTCAGGTACACTTTCTCATTCTTATTACAGTAAATAGGCGTGATATGTGTGCTTTTCCGACTTCTGAGGTGTCTTAATTACTTTTTATGTTCTACAAAATTCAAGGTTTACCCCTCTTGAAAACGGTCAGGTATTCGGGAAAATTTTGATTTCTAGAAGGCGGGAAATGAGTTTTCCCGACTACTGAGCTGTCTTTTAATTACTTTTAAGCGTTCTTCAAAATTCAAGGTTTTCCCCTCTTGAAAATTATTATAATGAATCAATGATTCCAAAGAGAAAAGGGAAGTTCAGGTTTTCCCTGGGAAAATGCTGATTTCTAAATGGTGGGAAATAAGCTTTCCCGAACTCTGAAGTATACTTTAGCGATGTTAATTTTAAGTTCTTCAAAATTCAAGGTTTTCCCCACTTGAAAACGGTCAGGTCAATTTTTCCCATTGTTATTACAGTAGATAGGCCTTATGTGTGTATACATACATTTAAAAAAAATTGAGTAGTTGCAACGATTTTTTTTTCCATGAATTTATCAATCCAAAAAGATAGTGGGGTTCGGGTGTTCTCCTCCGGGAAAATTTTGATTCCTAGAAGGCGGGAAATGAGCTTTCCCGACTTCTGAGGTGTCTTTTAATTACTTTCAAGTTATTCAAAATTCAAGGTTTTCCCCTCTAGATATGAATCAATGAACCCAAAGAGAAAGGGAAGTTCGGGTTCTTCCGGGGAAATTGTTGATTTCTAAATGGTGGAAAATAAGCTTTCCTTCTAAAGTATCTTTTATTGCCTTTAATTTTAAGTTCTTCACAATTCAAGGTTTTTCCCTCTTAAAAACGGCCAGGTAAATTTTCCCCATTGTTTTTACAGTAAATAGGCCTTATGTGTGTAAACATAGGCCTACATAACAAAAAATTGAGTAATTGCATATTTTATCACTCCTGATGATGACATAATTAATGTCGAAATATTTAATCACAATGGCGTGTATTTCGATTGGAGTATGTATTATAATATCTTATCTGAGATTAATCAGTGGATCTTTTGGTAATTTTTTCCATAAAGCGATAAATCCCAAAAAGAAAGGGAGTCCGGGGGTTCTCCCCCGGGAAAATTTTGATTACTAAATGGCAAGAAATGATCTTTCCTGACTTCTGAGATGTCTTTTAATGACTTTTAAGTTCTTCAAAATTCAAGGTTTCCCCTCTTGAAAACGATTCAATGAATCAATGAACCCTAAACAAAAAGGGGGATTCTAGTTCTCCCAGGAAAAAATGTTGATTTAAAATGGCGGATAATGAGAAAATCCTTACTTCTGAAGTGCCTTTGAATGACTTTTTAAGTTTTAAAAATTCAAGGTTTCCGCTCTTGAAAACGGTCAGGTAAATTTTTTTCATTCGTATTACAGTAAATATGCCTTACCGGTATCTTATGTGCGTATACATACTGTATATAAAAAATGAGTAATTGCATACGTAGTGTTTTGACATGAATCGATAAATCCCAAACAAGAAAGGGGGTCCTGTTGTGGTTGTTCACCGGGAAAATTTCGATTTCTAGATGACGAGAAATGAGCTTTTTTTACTTCTGAAATGTCTTTTAAATGACTTTTTAAGTTCTTAAAAAATCAAGATTTTGAAAAACGGTCAAGTAAATTTTCTCATTTTTTATTTTATTTGTGTATACATACATAAACAAATGAGTAGTTGCATGCGTATTCTTTTTTTCCATGAATCGATAAATCTCAAAAAGAAAGGGTGGTCCGGGCGTTCTCCCCCGGGAAAATTTTGATTCTAGATGGAGGGAAATGAGCTTTTCCGACATTTGAAGTGTGTTTTAATGACTTTTATATTCTTGAAAACTCTAATTTTCTTATTGTAACAAAATAAATAAATAAATAAATAAAAAAAAAAATAGAATAAAAAAAAAAAAACAGCTCACTGGTCCTGAAAAGGTACCGTAGGTCTTGATTTTTGTTTGTTTCCCAATGGAGGGGTCATTACCCTTGACCCCTCCCCCAGATCCGCCAATGTGAATTGCAAAAAATTTAACTCGGTCGGGGACTGGATAAACATTCTCTTTCCCATCCTTCCCGTTCTTCCCTTTTTCTTTTCTTTAATTTTTTCCGATCATACAAAAATCTCCAGACATTATATATTTTTTGCCAAAAGGGGAGCCGGGCCCCCCACCTCCCATCCCGGCCCCCGGTTCCGCCGGCCATGGCATTGATTAGAATTTCATATGAATGCTATGATGCTACAGATAAATTTAATAAATTACGTATACTACATCTGGAATTTAAAAAGCACATGATCTAATTAACCACAATATTGTTATCAATAAGCTCCATTCCCTTGGTGTTGTCGCTATGGTTAGTTTATTCGTTAGCAAAAGGCTTAGCCGGGTTAAATTAGACGATACCCTTACTGAACGGTTTTCAACGAATGGAGGTTCGGTACAAGGTACGTGGTTGGGTGTCGTTATATTTATTATCTTTATTAATGACATATATACAGACAAGTTATTAAGAATGATACCACTAAACAGTAGTAGAAAAAATATCTAAAAATCAAATCTTCAATTTGCAAACTGATTTTAACCTTATTGTTAATTGGTTTAATATAATTACCATATAAAACTTAATGCCACCAAGGAACAGGAAAATTTCACTGTTCTCTATTTAAACAATTGAAAATGTATTTTTTCGGTTTATAACTGTACATAATTAATTATGATGGTAATGTCTTCAAAATGGCCCGTAATGTTTTGCGATTGGAACATACTGAACGTAATAAAACAATATGGCAAGGGCAGTAGTAAAGTAATATGACGAAGACAGCTGTACCAAAAAATACTAGTAGACTGTGTGTTGTAATTAGACAAAGTAATTAAAAAAAATAAATTAAGTGGCGTTTCTAGGAAACCACAAAATAATATCAGAAGCAAATGAAATATACATGTCCCGGATGAAATTCCAAAAATATTGTTCTAAAGAACACAACGAGAATAAAAAAAATTCCAAGGTCTGTGGTGTACACAAGCGATGCAACAGTAATCCTTGATGGTTTTATTTTATATGTGTTCACTACGCATTTATATACTTAAATCTGTCGGTCGCTAAGGTTAAAGCCCCATTCCCGGCAAAATTTCAGTTGTTAAGAAAATTTTGATTTTTGTATATGTTATAAAGATTTATAAATATAATACGGAATTGCTAGTTTAACTGAATTTAGACATTCCTAAACATGAAAGCCTATCTAACACTGCTAGGCTAGGCCTAGCCTTACTTCGATTGAGGTTCTGTTATCACACATAAACACGGCCAATATGATATTTTTCGTTACTAGTATTGACACTTGTAAAAATAATATGATATTACATAGGAATTATTTCAAATTTGTTAAAAAACTGACTCTGACGACCGAGATTTTGACAAAAACTAATACCATTAGAGAGGGTGCACTTTATTGACTGTATAACGTATACAAAGAAGCGAGAGCATTCCAGCGGATGCGATCTACAACCACTGAATTTGCCTAGTAACGAAGAATTTGTCGAGAAAATGGTAATCTTCTATGAGAAATAGTCTGTATTTCTCTCTTTTTTAATTCTTTTGCTTAAAACTAAAATTTATGCCAATATTATTCCTAACTTTTCTAAAAAAAAATCTGTTTTTAGTGAAATTTATTTTAACGCATAATGCAGTATATATAAGCTTTATTGACGAAAACACTTATTCCATCTTGATTGTGTTCATGTCAAAATTTTAGAAAGACATGATACTTAAAAATAAATAAAAATAAATACGGTATACAATAAATAACAACAATTAAATAACATAATACTAACTGAATGCTTACATGTTGCTTTTCTCACGCAACCGGCCATGACGTCACACGGTACTCAGTTTCGTGTATTGCTTTGAGTAGAGACACAGATGCAGCCCCAATACATAGTTTTCTCCTTTTTCACCAATGAATACTCGCGTTCTGTTGCCTAGCCTACTGTACTGTAGCGGGGGTAAGACTAAGTACAGGCCCGTATCCAGCTTTTTGAATAGGGGCGGATGCGTTTTGCGAGCGCAGTGAGCAACCAGGCAGGGGGCCAGGCGGCGCCCAGCGGCCCAGGCCGGGGTCCAGGGGCCGAAGGCCCTGGAAAAATTTGCTTTCTTACGTCCTAGTAGACTAATTTGAATGCATTTTATCATGTTAATCTCTATATGTCCGTAAACACAGCGATAGGGCCTATCAAAAAATTACCAGTGGAGGACATGGAGAAACAAGCAAATTGTTTCCAAAATGAAAAATACTACTGTATAAATTCGTAACCATTACGAATAAAAATTCAAAATCAATTCTGCTTTTAAATGAATAATAGCAAAATTTGATATAAAGAGTGGATTAAAAGCGACTGTAAATGAGCTGATTCAAACAACTAGAAGCATTTGAAACAAATTAATTAATTTTGCTCCTTTCTCCCCATTTTCTAACACGTGCGTTCTCCAGCGTCGAGTATACTCGTTTCCAGGGTATTTCTGAGAGCACTAGGAACGATTATATACTTGTCTAAACCGGTGTGTCATTCTAGCATTTTGACTTCATTGCTATACACTGACATACCGGCTGGTAGTTAGGAGAAGATACAAATAGACGATAACGTGCATATAACATGTGTATGTTTGTTGTGTTATGTTGCTGGCAGTACAAAAGATTGTGCGTGTGGAGTCAGTACTCTAGTATTCTTATTGTAACTCATTTGTACATTCATACAATCAGTACTCTACTGTTATGTGATTCAATTTATAATGATTCTGGGAACAAGGTCACATTTTTTTGGTTATAATTAGTAGATGTTTTATGATTTGGGGGGGGGGAGTAGAGGTACAGTACAGTACTGGAAAAACAGTTTCGAAACAAATCAATTAAAATAAGAACAATTCACTTGCAAAGAAAATACGACCATTTACTAATAGGCAATATCAACAATACGGTTGTTGTGTGTGTAACCTACTGTATATCAATGAGCAAAAAGCACGGCGGGAAGGTTATACGCCTTTTTGTGTCGCGTAATCTTAGAAATAGAATGATTAGGGTAATTAAAGTTTGTCTTGCAAATTCACATACAAAACCAATATATAGATCTAAAGGTTCCACTTCTGGCTTTGAATTGTACTTCGCACACTAGCGGCCGAGGGCGGCGTTCCGGGAACATTGCGCCAAGTTGATCGCATTTGGCAGTACAATAGATAATGAACTTGTAATTCCACTCACTGTACGACGAGACAACCTGTGACAACTTCATCAAGAATAAAGATCCGGGGCATGCACTTCATAATCTGCTACCTAAAAAAGCAACAATACATTCGAGCTTCTGAGTTCAAGTTGTATAAAAGTCAGAACAAAGCGGTCCCGTCACTTCATTATAAATCATAAGGTATTTGTCAAGTGATGAAGTTCCCTTCACGAGTTTCCCTTTCCCCAAAACTCCTGACGCCCCCATAGGCTTTACCCAGTACTAAGTAGCTATAAATTTATTTTTATGTCTCCCTTATGTACCTTATTTAATAGTTATTATTGTTGTTCTGTACATTTTTGTACATTTCCTTCTGGATTTTATTGTTGCAATGTATTCTCAAGCTTTCTTATTTTTACTGATTTAACTGGTGTATTTGAAATATTTTAAACATTTTTAATAGGCTATTATTACTTTATATTCTGTACTTTTAATTTTTCCTTAAATTTGCAATAAATGAATTGTGTATCTTGTAAAAATGGTAATATTGTAAAAGCTAAAATTTAAACTTTATTACTGCACACCACAATAAAACACAGAATCATTGAACACTGTTTTTCCAGGTTCTGCTCCCCATCCATCCGCCCTTTGATAGAATATTTTTGACACAAGAGACAGATATAGGCCTATATATTTAGGCTATATTTTATTGACGGTGCTAATGCTAAGACTTTAATTTCGAGTGAATAAACTACAGTAGACAATAATAAAACAAAAAATATAATATAATTTAAACAATTGTGGAAAAGAAAAATGATATAGGAATATAATAATATAAGTATAAGTTAAAATATAACAATACATAGTATCATGATGACTATTAAATACAGTTTATAAATCAAAGAATATAATAAAATGTACAAAAGTAGAAATAATACAAAACATATATTTAGATACTGTATTCATAATGAATTATTGCACATGAAGGCATAACCATAATCAATTGTTTTCCTATCGTTTGATTTGTTATTATACTGAAACACTTGGAGCCTGATATATTTATATTTATAGTTTGCTCGAAATTTCCGAGGTGGTGTGAACGTCAAAAAACTAAAGAAAAGGATGTCTGTCAGAAACGATGTGAAGTTGAGTTAAAAGATTACAGCATGAAGTGTAAGAAATGTACTTTCTACCGCCGCCACTACTACCATTACTATTAGGATTGATGCTGCTGCTAATGCTACCAGCACCACTACTACGTCTTATTACTGCTGTTACTGCTACTGTGCTACAGCTCATCTACTGCTACTGGTAGTTACTGGCTATAGCTGGCATCCTGATTATGTCCTACAAATATTTTAAAAAAAAATGTTATTCATATTGCTTAGAATATTCTTGATTATGTAAGTTTTTGTTATGGGCATCATGCTATTGAAGATGCTGTTTTAATTGTTGTCTCATTGTTTTAATAGCTTGTGTTAATTTGGAGACGCTATGTCAAGAAACATGCCGACAAAAGTGTAAAGACAAACAACAAACAACAAATCCAACAACGACAAATCTAGGTAGGTATGGTTGTCTGTCTGTCTGTCTGTCTATCCACCAATCAATATATCAACTAATCAACCATTCACTCACTCAACAAATTCATCCAACAATCAAGAATCTCAGCACACACAGTGGTTACACCAGTTTAGCCAACTAATCTAAGATGCTCTGACATGTTTATCCATTTATCAATCCAATAATCAACTAGTAAATCCATTTTTTTTTATTATGAAAATTTTTAAGCAAACAATTATTTAATTACTTCAATAATCAATCAATTTATTTTATTATTCTACTAATCAATAAAATTATCAATAAATGAATTTGTCGAACATCCGGCCGATTAAAACTAACCAACTTATCTACCAACTAAACAACAGACCAACTAACTAATGGTTAAAACAAACCTAAGAAACGATCTACATACAGACCTACTACTGATCAATCGGTTAATCAATACATTAATCAATCAATCAAGCAAGTGAATAAAATATATGAATCAATTTCAGGTACAACAGACGAAATAGGTGATGATAAGAAGCAAAGAACAGTCCGGCCACTAATGGTATAGGAGGCCTACAATCTTTCTACCTTAAATTTTGTAGTTCAGTGAATGAATGAATGAGTGAATAAATGAATGATTCAATCAATCGAAGCGAGTCGAATGGCCGAGCGCTTAAGGCAGGGGCACTGCAACCTACAGCCATAGTATAACTAACCTACTCAGTCAGTTTAACCTGGTGGTAGCCACTGTGTGCGCAGAGCTATGGAAATCTCTAGGTACCGGTTCGATTCCTATCGATAACGCACCTGCTTTCGGACAGGACGTTTATTAGGCTGTTACTGTAGTTCCGTGTGAGCATTATGGGCCATGTGCACGTTTAAAGAACGCAGTACACTTTTCGGAAAATAGAACAGAATTGTTTTCCAATGTACTGACCAATCACCACCTGAAGAACCCTAATGGAAATAAGTTTTCTTAAGATTTGCATGGGTTATCCTTGGTGTTTACACCAAATCAATCAATCAATCAATCAATCAATCAATCAATCAATCAATCAATCATCTTTTTATTAATTAATGATTCAAGCAAACAATTAAAAATCAATCAATCGATTTATTTAATTATTCAATCACTTTAATAATTTATTAACTAAACAATCACTTAAATGATCAATAAATTAATTAATCAACTAAACAACCAATCGACCGATAAAAGAAAACAGTTTATCTACGAACTAAACAGCCTACCAATTCCCCTACAGTACCTACTAACCAACTAACCAATATCAACATTTAACACAATCCAACCAAACAATCTACCTATCGACTAGTTGATAAATCGGTTAATCAATCAATCAATTTAATAAATTTCAGGTAAAACGGACGAAATACATCATGATAAGATGACTACACTCAAAATTGATAATAAACGAGAAGAAAATAACAGTCCAAACACTTATATTTTACTATATATTCTAAGCCTTGCCAGATCACTATCTGTAATTATTCGCTCTTGTGCAATAATTACCCTGGCTTCTGGACCCCATTGGAAATAAGTCTGGTGTACAATCACTAGACTTAATGGGTCATCCAGGCATTCAATTAATTATTCATCTCCTTTTTTTATGTTCGTTCTCAAAATGTTATTGTTATGTGTGTGATATTGAATGCTAAATAAATCAAATCAAAAAATCAATTTATATATTTTATTATTTAATCATTCAAGCAAAACAATTTAAAGTCAATCAATGAATTATTTTATTTAATTATTTAATTAATCAATCTAATAATTTATCAACTAATCAATCACTCAAATAATCAATACATGAATTATTCAACCAACTAACCAATCGACCGCTTAAAGCAACCAACTTATTTACCAACTAAACAACCAACCAACTTCCCTATTAACCAACGAAATAATCAACATTTAAAACAACTCAACCAAACCTTCAACCTATCGACTAACTGATTAATCGGGTTATCAATCAATCAATCAATCAATTGAATAAAATGATTAATAAAGATTAATAAAAATCGACAAAAAGATGGTGATATTAAGATGACTAACACCAATAACCACTTATAACCATCATACTGATTGTTTTATAATTAAGTACAGCGCATAGAGGCACTGCACAATATGCGCTATACAAATGTAAATTCATATTATATTATTATTATTATTAATATTATTATTAGACTTAATGGGTCATCCAGGCATTCAATTAATTATTCATCTCCTTTTTTATGTTCGTTCTCAAAATGTTATTGTTATGTGTGTGATATTGAATGCAAAATAAATAAAATCAAAAACTCAATTTATATATTTTATTATTTAATCATTCAAGCAAAACAATTTAAAGTCAATCAATGAATCAATTTATTTAATTATTTAATTAATCAATCTAATAACTTATCAACTAATCAATCACTCAAATAATCAATACATGAATTATTCAACCAACTAACCAATCGACCGCTTAAAGCAACCAACTTATTTACCAACTAAACAACCAACCAACTTCCCTATTAACCAACGAAATAATCAACATTTAAAACAACTCAATCAACCTATCGACAAACTGATTAATCGGGTTATCAATCAATCAATCAATTGAATAAAATGATTAATAAAGATTAATAAAAACAGACAAAAAGATGGTGATAAGATGACTAACACCAATAACCACTTATAATCATCATACTGATTGTTTTATAATTAAGTACAGCGCAAGGAGGCACTGCACAATATGCGCTATACAAATGTAAATTCATATTATTATTATTATTATTATTTATTATTGCTATTATTGTTATTATTATTATTATTTCTATATATTATACAATAATAATATTATACAATATTTCTACCTGGAAATAGTTGGTTCAAATTATATAAATGCAAGATTCTATTAATCAACTAATCAACAGTACCGATCCTTCAATCAATCAATCAATCAATCAATCAATCAATCAATCAATCAATCAGTCAATCAATCAACCATCCAAAACAACCAATCAACAAAACAACAAGGCAGTCAACTAATCAATCAACCAATCGACCAACCGACTGACTGACCGATCGATCGACCAACATATAAATCAATATATCAGTTAACCGATTAAACAATATTTTTCATATATTTACAAAGGTAAACGAGATGGAAAAGATGATGAAAATAACCATACGGCCACCATTGCAGCTACAGCATCGGTTGTGTCTTTGATTATATTGACTGGCATTATCGTAATGATTTTGTTTCTCATGAAAAAGAAATCGAAAAGGGGGCAAGTATTTTATTCTTAAAAACAGTTATTGAAAATACGATTATGATTTTTTTTAGGCTAATATAATGAAACTTTATTCGTAGAAGAAAGTCTGTGCATAAACAGACGAAAACTGATGATGTATCTCTTTCCGCTAAGCCCCGCCAGGAGTGATGCCAATGGGAGGACCGGGGTCCCCTGCTGTCGGAAAAAGTTGTCTCTCCTGTTAGAGCCGGGAGAAAAACAATTCGCCTGGGACAAAACAATATTATATGCATCTTGCAATGTATACAACTTCACCGACACCACGAAGAGACACAAACTTCAATTTCGACCAAAACAACGTTTTAACGTGCATTCACATAACCGTTAGTTTTACATTATGTTCAAAGATATTATTTATTTTTTGATCAAATTTTTAGTTTTGTTTATATGTTTCCTTTGTCGCTTACCGTATAATTAATAGCCAGAGTATTATCCTAGATAACACACAGAAGGGTCCTACTACGAGCTGTGCAAATCTATATAATAGACCTAAGAAAATCACTTAGGCCTATGTATTTTTATTCACTGAGATGATTATTATAATATACCGCTACATTTACAGCATTCATGCCTCGGCCTTTAAGCTCCGAGTCTTAAAATAAAAGTAATGTTGATACAGTGCTTAGGCTACTAAGGTCGCTAAATCGCTATGGAAGTCGGCCGAGCCAGGTTGAATTGACTTGGCCGAGCCAAAGGCGAGTCGACATGAGGATGTATGCTACACGGAACTGATAAAAAAAAAACAAATATCATGCAACTGTTTGCCTGTATTATTTCATAGTAACTAAACAACTGACTGAATACTAATAGGAAATCAGAAACTAAAAATCATAGCATGAATAGCATATAATAATATTATACTTTATTTATTTTTTATTAAATAATTTTAACCGTGTGTTTTGTTTTAGGAATAAGCCTCAAATGGTGTCACATGTGGACAACGATATGTATGGGACTACAGGTATAGGTAATCAGTTTATTAAAAAAAAATGTACATAACACTTAGAAATATACTCTTATATACTAGGCCTACTAATAGGCTTACTACTACTACTACTACTACTACTACTACTACTACTACTACTACTACTACTACTACTACTACTACTACTACTACTACTACTACTACTACTACTACTACTACTACTACTGATGTGTATAAGAGACAGACTACTACATATATGTATATATATAATATATATATATATATATAATATATATAATAATATATATATATATAATAAAAAGCAAATAAGAAAAAGAAACGATTGCATACGTTGATATAATAGAGACATAAAATTCATTCAAGACGAATATTTCGGACACGCCTGTGTCTTTCCTCAGCGTTATACGTATGACTGAAAAAATACAGATCAGATGAACTAAAAACTGTAAGATATAAGGCGAGATAAATTCTAAGATAAATGGCACGCCATAGGAACAGAGAAGTAATAAACAATCGGCAACATAAAAAAACGTTGGCGGTAAAAGGCCTATGAAAATAATTGAGCGGAATAAACAAAATGTCAGCGTGTACACTGTAATCGAAACAGCGACAGTGGGCTTAAATAAATGATAAAGGTATATTAAAAGAAATATATAATAGGCCTATTGTTATAATATTAAACTATTAAAACTATAATGCTAATTAAAGTAATATAATGATCATCTTATAATGATCATCTTATAATGATCATCAATTAGAGTAATATAATGATCATATTACTTTAATTAGCATTATAGTTTTAATTAGCTTTTAGTTTTAAATACAGTGAGAACATAAAGGCAATTTTACAGATGGAGGGCCCAGACTACCACAGCTGCACTATTGGTTGAGGCTAATGTACAAACTATTATTTCTATGCGGGGGTGGCGCCAGCGGGGGGAGAAAAGGCACAATTCGTCGGGGAGAAAGCAAAATTATGTGTATTTTCTATTATATTAGTAGACTCTAAAATCGATTAAATAAGCCTTTGAAACCCCTAAATTGTTAACATTTTCGGGGCTTCGTTCCCTGGACCACTTTCGAAGCCTTTTAATCAAAGCTCAACCACGCCCACTTAGCTTTCTTCGGAGAAATCTGACCCTTCATCGGGGGCGTCTCCCCTTCCCCCACCCCTCCGTCGAGGACCTCGGCCCCACCGTCGGGCAAAACCTGGCGCCATCCCTGTTTCTACGGCATTTCTGGATAATTAATACACTCTCAAGCTTAAACTTCAACGTATTTTCCTTTTTTATTTACTTTTCAAGAATAAGGGGGGGGGGGTGGATAGGTTTTGGGAAGGGGAATGGAAGCCCACACCTTCAATCCGCCTATGATGATTAGGATGATGATGAGAATGATAATTTGTTAAAGTTAATGGTGGTGGTGGTGATAATGATGACGATGATGATGATGATAATTATAATAATGATGATGGTAATATTGATAGTAATAGTATACCTTATAGAAAGATTAAAACAAATTACATATCATAATTTCGTTATTGTAATTTCTATCATGATAATTATTTGAACAGTTTTTTTAAGAAGTCTAATCATTGTTTTTTAAAGATGGAATCCACAGCATGGCAATATCAGACAACAATCGTGTGGAAGAAGGTACGGCACATGGTGAGTCGAAATACAACACAAAGCACGACATTGCAGTAGAAACACACGATTACGCATATGCTAGTTACCCAGGTAATGATGAAAATCAACGCAAACCTCTCGCAGTACCCGCATATGTATCGAATGACTTATCCGAGAATGACGTCATACCAAGTAAGAATGGATCAGAATTTAAATATATAGGCCTTCAACATGATACAAGTACCACAGCAAACTTACGTAGCAAGGCTGAGCACAGTTATGCTCGGTTAACAACGGAACATCAAAGTGAGCCGAAAAAAATGAAAGACCAGGATGTTGATGTCACTGAACTTGAGATAACGTCACTTCCAAAGGACGATGCCTATGCCGAATTGAGGATTGATGGGAATGATTCCACGCAGGGGCCATATGATATTCTTAATCGTCATCTACATAAGCCTACTGGCGTCCCAGAAGACGTAAATACCGACTACAACATGTTGATCATTACTCCCCCGTTTGATGAGGAGTCTGAGGAATACAACCATCTTAACATGACGTCACTAAAATTGGATGAAAACGTCACTGATGATCCTAGATATGGGAAATTGGAAAAGAAACCGATTGCCGGTTCGAAGAAACCTACAGCTAAACCACATGATGGTTACGAAGAAACCAAGTTTCCAAGTTTGCCAGACGATGATTTGGTTTCCTCCAAGCCCAATACTTAAATCGAGTACACACTGCGCCGATAGTTGGTGGTCGATTCTCACAGTGAACGCAATTCAACGGATTGTTTTAAATAAATGACGATCCGCTCAGTTTGGCACTCTGACAATCAGCAAACGGCATCGCGTCGTCAGGCTTTACGATGCTCAGTCATCCTATGTTTGCAAAAGAAGGAACACATTACAAAAAGAAAAAAAAAAAAGAAAAAAAAAAACAAAAAACAAATCGTTGCTTTGCTGTAAAAAAGTTTTTTTTTTTTTTTTTTTTTTTTTGGAAATATAGCTACGCACTTGTTTGTAGGTAATGATGTAGGTAAATATCTCACTCTGGTATCTTGTATTTAACTCGTATCACACAGTGGCGTATTTGGGGTAATGCGGGCGCGCAAAGCTCGCACTTCACCTAGTCGCACACCCCCTCCCACCCACACCTATTGAAAATGTCCGAAGCAAAAAAACACTCTCAAGTAGTTTAACTTGAGTCGAGATGTAGGTTGGTGGTTAAGAAACTTGCCTTTCAATCCAAGTGTCCTGGGGTCAAATCCTGTGACAGCGCAATATTTTTTTGCTCACTACGGTACTAAAAACATATCCCGACTCCTTAAGCCTCACGTAATGAGGTTTTGCTTATAAAGCATAATGGTTTTACATTTATTTAAAAGGAACCCTGAATTTCAGCTGAACCTCTGGGATACGCTGGAAGGGTCAAATTCTGTATGTTTATAAAAAAATCACCTTATTTTGCGACCTAAATCCACCTTCACATCCCCATCAGCTATCCCCCATTTTAAACTCCTAGATACGTCACTGGTATTTCATATTTGTGATGTTTATATTTTACATAGTTTATACAACAATTTTGATTGACCATTTTGCCACTTTACGTAAAACGTGCTATAAATAATTCAGCTTGTTTATTAAACAAGCTGTATAATACAGCTTGTTTTACATACGAAACATTTTTCTCATGGTGTCGCATAATTTAATTTTATTGGTAAACTTAGGCATATGTGTCTAAAACCAAAATTAAAACACCCATTATTAATTTGTCAGTTTAAAAGGTAATCACTGATTGCTTAGTAGGTAATTATTGACAATTTGACAATGGAAGAATTGCGTACGTTTATGCTCAGTGTTTTGTGTAGCTACATCTTTAAATGTCTAAAATAACAATGATAAGGTACTTTTCCAGAGTGCCAATCAAACTTAGCAACTGAACAATCCGAACAGAGCCAGGAATACGCACGTGTCTAATAAGCTCACGTGCTGTCCCACAAACGCACGTGTTCCCGTATGTTGAAACAGTAGGGAGCTTTTGATTGCACTACCACGGTAGGACGTAGAACGTAATAACGTTACTAACGTTCTCGCGAGAACGTTAAATTCTCCTCGTCGAGTGGATTATAGGAGGCAATTTGGCCAAATCAACTATGAAGAGAACGTAGGACACCCGGTAGGACGGTCACGCATGAGTGATTCTGTTCTAGCGTCGCTTCGTCACTCAGATCGAAAGCTCCATAATACTGTCGTTTTGTGGGACTTTGGCTTCATTCCAAACTATTCAAATATGGAGAAACTAACTGTTAGGCATTAGAATACTCACTCTGTTTGCAATAAAACATGGTATGTGAAAACATTATTGGAAATTCCATTGATCTTATGTTTCTTACTCAAAACTTGGCTTGCCAAGGATGACATTACAAAAAATGGTGGATTGACACCCCTGGCTAAAGCTTCATTTATATTCCCCGCTATTTAGTGGCGTAACGATGGGACCGGTGTCCCTGTTGCTTTTTAAGAGTGGGCGCCTTTTGGGTCCTGGTCGCCAGTTCCATTTTAGATTTTAGATGTGCTAGTTTTTTTAATTATGTTTTTCATTGCATTTTAAATGTTTTTAACGACAAAATAAATAATATGATATGAGTAGCGAATCCACAAATGTTTAATAGTGCCCAGAGATGCTTTCACTGATAAAGGGGCAATACCCCATCAGCCCCACCATAGTTGGGGCTGAGGTAAGAAAATGTATGATTACTACACCTTTAAATCTCCGGAAATGGCACTCACAGCCTTAAAATGTCAAAAAATGTAGGGGCCCTTTTAATTCGCCACAGGCAGCGGCGTGGTACGTGCGAAATGGCCCCAGTGCAAGACTGCCAAGCCCTTTGATGTGATAGGGAATTCCCTAAAGTTCTCTGAGAATTAATTGTAAGAATTGCCGCTTTTACTCCCTACTCTAGGTTAGTTATAAGTACTAATGATAATCTCACTATTTTAAGAGGGGCATATATTCGGTCTCAGCAGCTGTTGTAAACTAATCAGCAAAAATAAATGGCACGTAAAATTAAACAATTGCAGTGCCGGATCAGGGAATTCGAAATAAAGGGGCAGGGGAGGGATTTACACCGGTGGAAGATGAGGACCACTTCAGCCCCTCTATGGTGGGGGCTAAGATAAGAAACTTGATAATTATAGCACCTCTAAATGGCGCCGGAAACTGTACTTCCAGACTTATAATATATTGAATATAATTTAGTTTTTTTAGTGAAATATTTCAATATGATATAAGTATACCAGCCTTTAAATAAAATACATTGGTAATAGTTGTAAGATTTTAGAGGTAGTAAATTGCATTTCCCGTCTTCTGTCGACTGTCATACGGTAGTTTTTTAAGCCAAAGTCGATCGTGCTGTACTGAATGTGTATTGTATTACTAATCTAGGCCTACATATACATAGTACTAGTAGGGCAAGTAAGTAATGTTCATCGACTTTGAATGAGACAGAAAATTCCTGTAAATATATAATATATTTTGAATCTATTTGGAATCGTTTTTTTTTGTAATTATTAAAATGTACATTTAAAAAAAAAACTGAGGCTGAATTACTTCAAAAAATAAGAACACATTGAAGCCGATGTCAAATTTCAAATTTTTTTTTTGCATGCAATGTAAATAAATAACATTAATCAGTATTTCTTGCCATGCCTGTTGATTTTTTTTTAACTGCTTGAAGACCTTGGTAATATGGACTGAATTAATGAATAATAGTAAAGCAATTGATGATTCCAATAAGGTGAAACAAATACATTTTTAATATACCTCAGCCAGTTGCATCCCATCAGCACTTTCATTATCTCTCTGATCACTCACTGGGTATATACATTTAACTACAAAACAGTAAACACAAGGTTGAAAGAAGTTTATGACAAAAATCTGAACTTTTATAATTATGAATATTATTGAAACACTTTAGCACATCATATACCTACACAGAACTGCTTTAAACATTGCTGAATATAGAGTTCAGTCCAATCCACTTATAAACATGTGTTAAATATTACAATTATATAATATTATCAATGTAACCAACCAGCATAAACAATTTAAAAGAAACTAGAAATAATGAAAGTTTTGCTGTATTCATTATCATTTATCAGCAAGTACTGTTATGTTATTTTCTTCTTTTCATATTGACATTGTAAAGTACAATACAATGCAATTCAAAAAGTCAATGCAAATTTTTATAAAGAAAATAAATGTGTTGTTGATAAATGTTTATGCAAGGAAAAACCTTAATAGTATCTGGTAACAACAAAGTGTATGGTATGATGTCATATCAAATAGAAAACAACATTCATACAAACACTATACAGCTCCAATCTGATAGGACTACAGTACTTTCAATTGATTCATGTTTCTATCCATGGCCTATAATATGGCCTGAATTGCCACCAGATCCTTATCCCTCATGTAGTGACAAGGCTTCATCCTGATTTGCAGTAGCAGCCTCAAGTAATTCCACCACTCAATGTTTCACATCTTACTAATTTCTCAATGGTGTTTGCTCTATTAAAAGTATATTATTGTCTTTTTACAAAAAATACATTGGAGAACATGACTTCGACCAGGAAGCACTTCCTTAATTCTTGACTTCAGCTTTCAGGTGATGCAGAATGAGCATTTGCTTTGGCTGTGGTTCATCAACCTCATATTTTTGTGATACATGTTGTAAGAACATAGAGTATGGTTGTGTTATTAAGCGTAAACAGCTTAAAAGAAATTTAAGGATGTGAAACTCTGTGGAAAACAACGAATACGAGTCCTCAGTAAGGCCTGTTAAGTTTCCGTCGAAGCTGATAAATAGCCTACATATATAACGAAGGGGATCTCGGGGATGGTGGTGCAAGTAGTAGTAGTCAAAATTGCACCGACTCTGTTTAAAGGTACGTGTGTGGTTACATATAATGTTAAAAATGGTATGCTATGTTTTACTTAATTGAGAAGCACTAAGCGTCTCTCTATCACACCACACACACAGACAGGAAGCCCTGCATTTTCCTCAAACTGGGGTACTATCGACAGCAAAATAACCACAGAGTATTGTGAATCAAATACGATGATGTTATATTGTAATAAGCATATTGAGACAATAATGTTGGCAATGAATCGACCCAGCATAAACAACTGACCATGAAGACAAATCAAGAATAGCCATCCACAATTATATAGCAACTATTTACTACTGTCTAAAAAGAACAATCACTACAAAAATTGAATCAATTCAGTTTTTTGGGGTGGAGGATGTGCCCTTCAGTGACTGTGCTTAGACTAAGTAATTCAGGCTTAATTTGATTTTAATGTCTTAATGAAAAGATAACAAAATTATTATATTAATAGTACAGTATGCTTTATCTACATAGGAATCCTTGGACACAACATAACAAAAAATATATTAATTAATAGATATCAAAACTGACTTAAGCAAATAATATTTATCAACACTTTGATGTCCAATTAAACATCACCACATGCATTTAATATTGTATGATACTGATACTACTTATTTTTTTATTTTTTTTTTTTTTGGAAAACAACCTTTGATTAAAAAGAAACAATTTAAATACATATTTAATCAATAAAACCATCACAATAGCATAAATAAGCTCTTTGATTTGTTTAATTAATTTTCACAGACCACAGAATCAAGTGAATGGAAGTTGATGAACCACAGCCAAAGCAAATGCTCATTCTGCATCACCTGAAAGCTGAAGTCAAGAATTAAGGAAGTGCTTCCTGGTCGAAGTCATGTTCTCCCATGTACTTTTTTTGTAAAAAGACAATAATATATTAAGTACTTTTAATAGAGCAAACACCATTGAGAAATTAGTAAGATGTGAAACATTGAGTGGTGGAATTACTTGAGGCTGCTACTGCAAATCAGGATGAAGCCTTGTCACTACATGAGGGATAAGGATCTGGTGGCAATTCAGGCCATATTATAGGCCATGGATAGAAACATGAATCAATTGAAAGTACTGTAGTCCTATCAGATTGGAACTGTATACTGTTTGTATGAATGTTGTTATCTATTTGATATGACATCATACTATACACTTTGTTGAGAAATATTACCAGATATTATTAAGGTTTTTTCTTGTATGAACATTTATCAACAACACATTTATTTTCTTTATAATGAACATTTATCTTTATAAAAATTTGCATTGACTTTTTGAATTGTATTGTATTGTACTTTACAATACAATATGAAAAGAAGAAAATAACATAACAGTACTTGCTGATAAATGATAATGAATACAGCAAAACTTTCATTATTTCTAGTTTCTTTTAAGTTGTTTATGCTGGTTGGTTACATTGATAATATTATATAATTGTAATATTTAACACATGTTTATAAGTGGATTGGATTGATTCAGCTATGTTTAAAGCAGTTCAGTGTAGGTATATGGTGTGCTAAAGTGTTTCAATAATATTCATATAAAAGTTTTTTGTCATAAACTTCTTTCAACCTTGTGTTTACTGTTGTGTAGTTAAATGTATATACCCAGTGAGTGATCAGAGAGATAGTGAAAGTGATGATGGGATGCAACTGGCTGAACTGAGGTATATTAAAAATGTATTTGTTTCACCTTTGGAATCATCAATTGCTTTACTTTTATTTATTAATTCAGTCCATATTACGAAGGTCTTCAAGCAGTTAAACAAAAATCAACAGGCATGGAAAGAAATACTGATTAATGTTATTTATTTACATTGCATGCAAATAAATACATTTGAAATTTTACATCAGCCTCAATGTGTTCTTATTTTTTGAAGTAATTCAGCCTCAGTTTTCTTTCAAAATTTACATATTTTTAATTATAGAAAAAAAAAAGCGATTCCAAATAGAATCAAAATATATTA
>NW_022693462.1:38516-40873 GCF_011630105.1 Anneissia japonica | reverse complement strand
CGACAATTCCCCAAGATCTCGGCGATCCCTCCTCTGCACACCTGAAGGCAGGATATGCAAATACACAGATGCCGGGGTTAGAGGTCGTTACCGTTGATCGGTCTCTCGAACAGACGGCGGCCGTCACTACTCCTCCCTTATTTGAAAAGAGTTGACATCATCCCGTTGATAACCAGTCGGAAAACGTACGGGCTCGCTGAGTCACAGATTATACAGGAAACCCGGTGAACGTACACTGATGTCTTCAACGGGGAATAATGCAAAAAGCAGTTCTCTCGGATGTTCACTATGCTGAATCATCCGGGTCTGAAAAATATAAAGTAAATTAATTTCCAGAACAGAATATAAAAACAAACATAAAATCTTCTTTGTGGGACGCACATCGGGCTTTTAGAAGAGGTCTCGACCGTTCTTCCAGGTCAGGTCTAAAACCCGCCTGGGATCCTGGCCGAGCACCTCCCCCACCACTGCTGCTGTCGCCCACAAAAGATGGGGTGCACCAACTCGCTGTCCTGCCGGTGCGAAATGTGGCCCATCCGACTCAATCAGCAACCGTCGTTCGTCCATGGCTTCAATATGCCTACATGCTTGTCGTTGCTGGCTGTTGAAACCACTCGCTGCCAAGGAAAAACTAAAATATGTAGCCGGGAAGTGATGACGATAAGCGTCAGCGATGGAAACGGTGGAGGTGTAGTTATGGAGAAGTAATCTCTGCTCTCGCGGAATACGGGACAGCCTTAAGATGTCCAGTGCTCGCGAGTAGCATTCTTCCGCCGTGGGGTCCCCAGCCATACCCCTCAGATGTAGGCATACCACACGATGTTGGTGACCGGTTCAACACACGTCTGAAGAGTCCCTCCTGGCGGTACCAATCAGAGGGAGGCCTGGAATGGTCAAGGCCGATTTCCCCCAACACTTTTACCTCACTCATCCGCGAGAGTGAATGGAGCCGATCGAACTGGTCAGATGTTAGGCTCTGCTTTGGGTGAACTCCAACAGCAACGTTGAGGTGCAGGTCCCTCGTGATAAAATTTATTTCCCGTGTTGTGGGGTAGGTTTGAGGGTCGCAGTAAACTGCAATGCCTCCCGCCACAGACACGGGACGAACGTCACCTCGGGGTGGCTCCACCCGCTCCAGGTCACTGAGGTTAGCCATGAATGACACTCCCAGCCCCTGGCGAAGACGGTCCATATGAAAATGTGCGTCATAAATCTTCGGCATCGAACCCTGCGAAGAATGTGGTGTCCCACGTGCTTGTGGGAGCACCTTCCGCTTGGGTTTGCCCTCCTTTTCCTCTAGGTGCTTCCTCTTCTCATTGGATGGCGGGGAATGGGCAATATCTTCCCCTCCAGCTCGCTCGAAGACGGCCCGAAGTACACCCGATTCGACACGTTCAGCAATCGCTGCCAGACACCGCCAATGAATGAGAGATGCCGGATGGTTGACAGGATTAACGGTGAAGGTTGTTGGCTCATCCTCACCTATAGACTTGCCACAAGTCTCTAATTTATGGATTTTTCGTAGTACATTAGCGCATTTCGGAAAGCGCCACCAGCGTCAGTTTATGTTGAGAAACTTTTTTGATGAGAATTAGAGACTTGTAAAAGAGTGAGTCAAATCGAATGCAGACCGCTGGCCGTGACAAGCATGACGTAATTTTTAGGATGCCGTATTTGGCAATAGGGTGAATGTTATGACGAAGGTCAACCAATCAAACGGTTCTCGTTTTGGTGCCACGAATGTAGAGAGAAGTCGGGAAGTTGGGACATGGTACCGTACGTGCATGTGTGTGGAATATTGTGGTACATTGTTAATGGAGGAAAAGAAATCACCAACCAAAACGCCAAAAAAGCTGTATTCCAGAGAATTTTTTGTTCTGCGCACAAGATCGAGTGCGTGGAAAAGCTGCAGTCTAGAAAGTATTTGGTTTGCGAACCGTCTTAGGTTCACGCGAGGCTCAGTATTTTAAAGACTAGAACATTTATCAGCCCACCACTAGGCCTAGGCCGACGGAAAAGCTGTCATTCTCTTGCAACTGCGACACAAAATTGAAGACAATGTATACCTGGATAAGCTATGGGAGTTGTCGCAGGTACGTTTACGTATTTTTAAAAACAAGTGAATGTCACCAAAAAGAGGAGCAGCCCGTCTGTATTACAAGGATCAAAGAGAAATTTGATTAGCGCGGCGAAACATGATTTAACCACCTACAGCTGGTGTAGTGGACGGGACGAGCTGGGCCTATGAGATTCGTCTCTAGATAAAATGATGATGGTGGTACCAACGAGGCCAGAACTAATGTAAAGGTGCGTCAGTCTTTAAATTACTTATTAGAATTCTGTGTGTATCTTTCATT
>NW_022693462.1:29555-37055 GCF_011630105.1 Anneissia japonica | reverse complement strand
TTTTTCAAAGATAGATATTTTCACATTGTTCCCCAGTGGTTACGTCATCGGGCAGCATAGATCAAAGGAGTTATGACAGTTTTTAAAGTGGAGAAGGGGTTGCAGGGTGTTGTTGTGAGTCTGGTCATTATGATATCTTCATTTTTATTCTTGTCTTTATTTTTCTCTTCTCTTTTTCTTTCCTTTTCTTTTCCTCTTCTTTCTCTTTCCCTTAACCTCCCCTATTTCTTTTCTCTTATTACCCAGCCCGGTACGACGGCTTGATCAACCCGGTAAAAACCGTCAGAGGAGGGGCAGTCATCCCCCCAATGAAAAATATTTTTCTACGCCACTGTAGTCAGGCTTTGTTGGTAAACGTTACCAACTTAAAATTATGTACATAACTTATCAAAAGAATTTATTTTACTACAAACATCATTGACAATAATTATCAGGAAATATTGAGTAAACCTATTCCTTATGAATTATAGGTAAGGATTTTTGTCTGTCTGTCTGTCTGTCTGTCTGTCTGTCTGTCTGTCTGTCTGTCTGTCTGTCTGTCTGTCTGTCTGTCTACCTATCTACCTATCTACCTATCTACCTATCTACCTATCTACCTATCTATCTATCTATCTATCTATCTATCTATATCTGTCTGTCTGTCTGTCTGTCTGTCAATCAATCTATCTATTTAGATAAATGACAAATTTTAGTAGTTTTTATATATAAATTTTAACTTACTATACTAACTAACTAATAGTTAAAACCAAAAAAAAAAAAACAAAAAAAAAACCCAAAACAATCTACCTACTATATAACTGATCAATCGGTTAATCAATCAATAAATAAATTATTCAGTCAGTCAATTGAATAAATAATCAATCAATTTCAGGTAAAACCAAAAAAATAGATGATGACTACACCCAAAAACGATGATGAGGAACAAGAAAGAAATACCAGTCTGGTCACAAATGGTATAGTAGTCCTACAATCTTTCTACATTAAAATACTTGGTTCACATTATTGAATTGAATAAAATGTTGTAGTTTAATTAGTTAATCAATCAATTAATCATCTGAAATACAAGAAGCGCAGCGATGTAAACTGAAGATCTAGAATATGCACACAAAGTGACTACCAGCCAACTGAGCTATGCTAATCTCACACCATGTACACCAACAATCCATCCGCCCAACAGATCTATCCAACCATCTATTTATCAATCAATCAATCCATCCTTCCGTCCGTCTATCTATATATCAATCTATTTATCTATCTGTCAATCTACCTACCTACCTACCTATCCTACAGCCATCAAATTATCTATCCATTCATCATTCCATTATTCTATAGATCTATCCTTCTATCTCTCTATTTATCCATTCGTCAATCAATCCATCTATCAATCCATAAATCAATCAAACATTCCATCTACTCTCCATCAATCCATCCATCCATCCCTTCGTCTATCTCTCCATTAATCTATCGATCCATTCTTCTATCCATCCATCCATCCATCCATTTATCTATCCATCATCAATCAATATATTAATTAATCAATCACTCACTCAAACAATCAAGAATATCAGGGCACACAGTGGTTACCACCAGTTTAGCCCAGATCTAGGTTGCTCTGACATGTTTATTAATTTTTCAACCAGCCAATTCATTATTTTATTATTCAATTATTAAAGAAAGCAATTAATTAATTAATTAAATAATTAATAAATCAACCAGTCAATTAATTTAATTATTCTACTTATAACTCGAATTATTAATATATAAATGTATCAATCAACCGACCAACCAACTGATTAAAACCAACCAACTTATCTATCAACTAACAACTAACGAAGTAACAAGTCGTTAAACCAACCAAACAAACAATCAGCCTACCTACCGACTAACTAACTAATCAATCGGTTAATAAATAAATAAATTAATCAATTAATTTAATAAATAATCAATCAATTTCAGGTATAGAAGACGAAGATGGTGATAAGATGACTACACCCAAAACCAATGATGAAGAACAAGGAGGTAACAACAGTCCAGTTACTAATGGTAGTATAGTTAGATCTACAATCTTTCTACCTTAAAATTCACATTATTTAATTAAATACAATTTTGTAGTTCAATAAAACGAATCAATGAATGAATGAATTAATTAATGATTTAATGAAAGAATCGATCAATCAATCAATCAATCAATCAATCAATCAATCAATTAATCAATCAATAAATCAATCAATAAAAGCGAGTTGAATTGCAGAGCGGTTAAGGCAAGGGGTGCCGCAACCTACAGCCATAATATCGGCTTGTTTCTAACGCAGTCAGTCAGCAAGTCAGTCAGTCAGTAATAAATAAATAAATCAATCAATCAATCAATCAATCAATCAATCAACTATTCTATTTGTTTTATTACTCAATTAAATATTCTAATAATGTATCAACTAATCAATCACTCAATAATCAATAAATTAATTAATCAATCAACCAACCAATTGACCGATAAAGCAACCAACTTATTTACCAACTAAACAGCCAATCAACTTCCCTACAGTACATATTAACCAACCAACTAATCAACATTTAAAACAAACCAACTGAACAATCAACATGATATTTTAAATGACATACGAACACGTGATAAATATCTTGAAAAATTTAAGAAGTCTAAAAATAAAAATAAAGATGACCATAATATGTATTGTAAATTGCGAAACAAAGTTAAGCGTGATGTAAAAAAAAGCTAAATCTACGTATATTAGGAATAAGATTGTTGAAAATAATAATAATCCAAAGAAATTGTGGCAAAAGCCTAAAAAACGAGGGTACAGTAAAAAAGGAAATGAGAGATCTAAAATTGTTCTTGAAATGAATGAATCAAAAATTCACAACTCAAAAGATGTAGCTAGATGTTTCAATACTTACTTTACTAATATGGCCAATCACCTTGTTGACAAGCTGCCCCCTATGTGACATATATATAGTTATTCTTCTAAAGTTATCAAAGATTTTTATTCTTCAAAAGTTTCAAGTTCATTTACTCTTGAACCTGTTACAGAGGAATTCATTCTGAAACAGTTAGAAAACCTGGACCCTACTAAAAGTAAAGGTCTTGATGGGTTACCAGCAAGATTTTTTAAAGACGGTGCCCATGTATTGGCTTCTCCTATTACTTATATTATAAATCTGTCCATCACTACGGGATATGTTCCGAGTGACTTAAAGATTGCTAAGGTCACCCCATTGTATAAAAAGAAATGCCGTAAAAACCCAGAACATTATAGGCCCATAAGCGTTCTAAATATTGTTTCTAAAATTCTTGAAAAATCTGTTTATATTCAGTTAAAACAATACCTTGTTAACAATAATTTCATTTATCAATATCAGTCAGGTTTTCGACAAACTTATTCAACTGAAAGTACCTTAATTAATTTAACGGATACAATTAAATTAAATAATTCCAAAGGCATACATACTGGTATAGTCCTAATTGATTTATGTGGAGCATTTGATACTGTTGATCACGAGATATTATGTGAGAAACATGCTCTAATGGGCGTTACTGGTTTCGTTCATATCTGACGAATAGGACCCAGGTTGGTAAAGTTGAAGATTCATTATCTGAGCCTATGGATATCACATGCGGGGTGCCCCAAGGTAGCATTTTGGGTCCCTTGCTTTTTTATGCTTTGTAAATGATATGATAGTCAGTATTAACCCTGAATGTAAATTACTCTAATATGCAGATGATAGTGCCATTGTATTTTGGCACAAAGATCCAAATGTCGTTGCCGATAGACTTGGTAACGCTCTTAATTCATGTAGAATTTGGCTTTTTGACAACAAATTATCTATAAACCTCAGTAAAACGGAGTCAATAATTTTTGGTAGTAAAAAAAAACTTAAACGTATAAAATCATTTGAAGTCACTACTGGTGGCCTTACATTAAAAGGTTCCCAGTCTGTCAAATATCTTGGTGTTGAACTCGATAATTCAGCCTCTGGTAATAATATTGCCAACAGTGTTATCAAGAAGGCAAATGCAAGACTATGGTTTCTTTAACGTCAAGCAAGGTGTCTTGACAAAAATACTAGAAAATTGTTATCTATGGCCCTTATTCAATGCATTTTTGATTATTGTGCTTCTTCATGGTATGAAGGTATTGATAAAGGTTTAAAACAAAAACTTCAAGTCACCCAAAATAAAATTATTCGGTTTATCCTTAATTTTGGACCACGGACACATGTAGGTCACAAAGAGCTGTCCAGCCTTGGTCTACTTAAGGTTGAAGATCGAGTTAAATTTCTAAGACTTTGTAATGTCCATAAGATTCTTAATAATAATGCTGCTCCATATCTTTCTGAGCAATTTACGCGAGTTTCTGAAATTCATACACATAACACTCGTCAACATAAAGTCAATTTGGTTGTACCTCTGCTTAAAGGAAACAATCAGTCTCATTCAACCTTTTTCGTTTCGGCTATCAATGACTGGAATGCTCTCCCAAATAATTTAAAATTAAATACTAATATGGCTACATTTAAAATATACATCAACAAACTGTATGAACGCAATAGTGCTCAATTGCAAAAATTACAATTGAGCACTGTTGTGTTCTATCTAAATTATTAGTTAATTGGGTGCATCTTGGTTTTTAAATGCTGCTTTTTTTCTTTTCCTTCTTAATATGTATTAATTTTGATAACTTTTTAATTGTGCAATTTGATTCCCGGCCTAATGAATGTGTTCCAGATGCTCGTTGTATTTGATTATTGTAAAAAAATCCTATATTGTATTTCTATATTTTATATTTTATATATGAGCATCGAATAAATTCAATTCAATTCAATTCAATTCAACTTAGACAATCGAGGAATTAGAGAACAATGAAAAAATCGACGTTAAGGGATATTCCCCCTGAGCTAGTTATTAATTATAGGCCTAGTAAATAGTATACAAGGCTTAGATCAAGGTAATTAATGCTGAAATTATTATTACTGTTGTTATTATTATTATTAATTATTATTGTGTTACTAAAACCAACATGTAGGCCTACCTTAAGGGGAACTTAGACAATGGAGGAATTAGAGAACAATTAAAAAATCGACATTTAGGGAAATAACACAAAAGATATTCCCCCTGGGCTAGTTATTATTTATAGGCATAGTATGGTTCTTCATTACAAGGCTAATAGGTCAAGGTAATTAATGCTGAAATTATTATTATTAATTATTATTATTATTATTATTATTATTATTATTATTATTATTATTATTATTTATTATTTAACATTAATTACATTACAAGGATAGTTTGGTCAAGTTCAATAACGCCGCCGAATGGTATATTTTATTTATTTAATAATATTTCTCTTATGCACTCTATTTTTTATTTCATGATTTAATTTTTTTCAATTTTTTCCCCCCAAAAATTTCAATCAACGTCTGTATGTAAAGCGTGACTGTTGGTGTCAGCCTAGGACTAATACTAGGTAGGACTTACTTAGCATGTAGTTAGGCCCACGTTTATTCTCTTTCTCTCTAGCCTCTGGTATTACTGTACCTATCAATACTTTATAAAAGGGGGTACTAGCTGTTGTTGTTGTACATTATACTAACATTTAATAAACATCCAAGAAGGTCACAGTTAGTTACACACGTACATCCCATAAATCCGTAAGATATCATAGGCCTACCGTAGGTAAACATAGAAAGAGCAATAATGATAAAACTCGAGCGTCACGACATTGCGAAGTGTCTGCTCTTGTTCCTCGTATAGAACTTAGTCGAGTCAATCCGAGATGGCCCGAGTGAAGTTTCATGCAAATGTACGGAAAAAAAAATCGCCCCCTGGAAGCCACGGATATTTGATGAATATAAAATGGCGAATTTTTATTACTTATTTGATAGGCATCGAGTTACTATAATATGACTTCATGTAGGCTATGCTTTCTAATGTTGACATCAGCTTCCAAAACCAAAACATTTTGAATAAAGCAAGAAGCAAAGAGTATGCAATGTAACTATCTAATTTATTTTCAAATCCTCATTCTTGAAAATGAAATTCTATATTTTGGAAATTTTGCATGAAATCTGTCAACCACGTTGTCAACCATCATGAGGCTATCTAAATGAGCATTTGTCATAACAGAACGCAAATTATTTTTAATTAGTCTCATTGAATTATTATTATTATTATTATTATTATTATTATTATTATTATTATTATTTGATTTTACTTCATTCCGTCTACCATTAATTATACATTGTTTTTATTCATGATCTTGGTGTTCACAACTTGATACGGTTGAATTACGTATAGATTGACGTATTACAAACTTCACTTCGTTTAAATAAGATTGCCTATATGGAATCTCTGTACACTGATGATGACAGTAGGATCTGTCGAAACATTTATGTAGCGTAAGGCCTAGCAATGGCTAGGCCTTATTAAATTGTTCAGGCATTGCCTGAAATGATCGTTCTCAAAAGTATCGTCATATTTTTGAATTTTATTAGTGGTTTATTATTATTATTATTATTATTATTATTATTATTATTATTATTATTATTATTATTATTATTATTATTATTATATATATGCTGTCTCTTATACACATCTAGATGTGTATAAGAGACAGGGCTATAGTATTTACGGACCCAGTTAAACTTATTTATGTCAACGTGCTAATTATTACATTTTAAAACAATAATTAAAAATGTATTATACTAGGGGCCGCGAAACTGTGGCCAAGTTGAATTGGTACCGAGTTGACTCGAATTCGATAATGCTTACGTTGTGTGGTGCGTTGGCAGTCAACTCGCCTCTACAAACTCGCCCCTAGAAAATTCGCCGCCTTGAAAACTCCCATACTAAATCATCTCACCAAATAAAAAATCACTAGCTAGGATGGTATAGACCTAGCCTTGAAGGGACGAAGGTCCCAATGAAAAACAACGTCGCTCCTTGAAAAATTACGACTTTGTCACCCAATGAGAAGTGTTCTAATATAGACAATGGGTCGTGTCTCATATTATTTGTTATATTTTTATTACAGTATTCATTATTTTCACTTGACTTGATTAAATAATTTTGTTCGAAGAACATTTATATGCAGTTGTACTTCGCAGCACTTCACTTGCAAATTGCAATTTCTAGTTTATATTATATTTATTCAACAGTGTTAACGGCTAACTCCCTTCAATATCATATATAATATGCGACAGTATTTCTAGCCGTATTGCCAGATTTATCTAGCCGAACGCCCTCTTGAGGCGTAGCGATGTGTAATACAATGTCCCGACGGTTATTTGGACCTGTTCAACTATGAAGCCTTCGTGGTCTATTGGTTATAACGCTCGCCTTGTCAGCGAGAGGTCACAGGTTTGAATCCGGAGACATTTTATTACACAATGACTTTTATAGGACTTTATTCGTTCAAAAGCTACAGAGTAGCCTACGATGTTCCATCATGTCCTTATTTAAACACTGTATATGTACCTTTGATGATT
>NW_022693462.1:24374-29490 GCF_011630105.1 Anneissia japonica | reverse complement strand
TATATATATATATATATATATATATATATGATATTTATGCAACTTTTATATATTAGTTAAGTTGAAAGTTTAGCATATTATCGTCCATCTATCAATGAAGAACAAAAGAGGAGCGTTCAAAATATTCGTAAAATAAAAGTTTTATTTTCGAAGTGCCAATGACAAATATCAATATATCCACGGCCCTTTTATCTAAAGGTTAAGTTAGAGAATTTATTATCCGTATTTCAAAATATTTCGTTAAACTGCGTGTTGTTTTAATAGAGGTTAGCTTTAAATGAATGCTTGCTGAGAATATTTTTATAAGTTACGGTACTCGCGCGAATAATAAAATATCAAAATGAGGATATTTCTCTAGGACAGATGAGAGCTCCAATACCTGGATAGACAGTATATTTCCAACTTACTCTTTTTACATATTTGTTCATGCCTAGTCCTACTCCTCTTTTTTCCCCCCGACCGTTAGCACATTCTCATCTGAGTTTTTAAGAAAAAATACAATGATCCTGCCATCCTGCTAATCTCAATCGGCCGACAAGACTACCCCATACCACTAATTGCATCTGCTATTTTGCTGTTAGGTAAATATTCTCGTATTCTGGTCATTAGCCATGTTCTTTGGAGGATTATCTTTTCTAACCACCATTCGTTATGTCCTTATATAATCTTTCTTCATTCAAAAAGTGCCTCTTGAATTTAATAATTTCCCATAAGAACCCCTCGATTTTCATCTTTTTCCATAAGCGCCCCCTCAATTTCAACTCTGTTTTTATAAGCCCCGTTTAAATAAGCGCCCATAGAAAGTGCAAAAAAAATATTCAGAAGAAGAATGTGTTTCCACTCTACAGCTCATATGATGCCAACAACCACAGTCCCAGGATTGATTGGATTATTGACTTGCTAAAAAGAAAATCTTATGAGGGGGCGCTTATTCAAACGGGGCACTTATGGAAATTTTCACGTTAGGGGCGGTTAATCGGGAGGGCGCTTATTCAAACGGGGCGCTTATTCATGCGAGTGCGTACCAACATTCGCTTTTAATAAATAATTATAGCATGAAACCTTGCCAAATAAACGATTAGCGTTTTTGCATAACAACAAATTGGCTTCTAATCTATAAAGGATATTCATAATAAATTGTTAACAAGCAAAAAATAAATAAATAAAACAAAAATACAAACAAAAAACTACCTTTCAATTACTGTTGTATCATTGTAAGCTGATACCATTAACCGACCGGTTTAAAAAATTAATTTAATGTTTAACATAATCGATTTCAGCTTTAGACCCGGTCGAAACACGTGTGAGTGTGTGGGTGTGTGTGTGCCCTTTCTAATTGGTCATTTAAATTTGATTAAAACTCTGGAATAAGTCCATTTTTGGTGTTTTTTTCCCGATTCGATCGCAGTCAGTATTTTTTGTAGAAAAACAAACAAATAAAATGATAAATATATAAACGATAAAAAATACAATGTCTTATATAGATAATTAGAAAATACTTTTTGTGATAAATGAAATGCTAATTCGTTCTAATTCATCACATCTAGCTGTTAGACATTCTGTAATCTCACACTGCTGTAGTTCTTTTCACCCAATCAGCGTCGTTGACGGGCTGTCGAGAATGGCGTGTAGCAATTTTTTGTAAACTATATATGAACTGTTTGAGTTTTAACATAACCTGAAGATTATAGTTGAGGCAAACCTTCGTGTGCGTGGCAAACATTAAAGTAGTTTTTAAGAATGATAATCGATAAACAGGGAATAGCATCTGATTATTGAATTCTAATCAAAGCCGTGTATATTGTATTTATTACCAATGTAAAAGTCCAAGTAATAATAATAATAATAATAATAATAATAATAATAGTAATAATAATAATAATAATAATAATAATAATAATAATAATAATAGTAGTAATAATAATAATAATAATAATATTAGTAATAATTTAATGGTTGAAAACACTACAGATTAAGGATCAGTGAGAGGCTATGTAGGGGTGGCGACTTTACAAAGCTTGGCCATGTGGAAGAACAGTAGATTTTACTCTTTGACGAAAAATAAATTTGTCTCGAAATTTGCCCAACGAATCTATATTTGGTTTTCTGTCTGCAGTGTTTGCTGGAAATTATAAGCTATGCTCATACAGAATTCTATAATATAAGAAATTGTGACTTGGTCATAAATTCGTTTTATTCTTTTTGCAAACTTTATTTATAGAGGGTGACCCTTCCAAAATATGTTGGATTAATTAAATAAACGATTAGATAAATAATAAATCAATAATAGGCTAATAAACAAATGAGCTTAACTGTACGTAATTCAATATCGTTATATACCCATCAGAGATACCCGTAAAGGAAAAGACATACCGCATTTACTTGAATAAACGCCCTCACGAATAAACTCCCCATCTAGAGCCTCATTTCGAAAAACTCCCCTTAAATAAATGTAAACAAATCAATGGAAGCAAACACATTCTCAACATATTCAATTAATGTTTTACTTCGGTAGAATTTTTTCTAACCTGGTGGGAATCAATAAGTTTTTATGAGCACGCAATAACACATTTTGACAGTAATTGAGTGTTGTAGTTTATTTTAGTACATAAGTATCAATTTCACACACACAGAAAGTAAAAGCCATCCTCAAATAAATAACTTCTTCGAATAAACGCTCTCTCAAAAATTACTATTTCTCTAGAATAGGTTTTATAGGAGAATACAGCCAAATTATATACATAGGCCTACTTGCTTTATAGATGTATATAAATAAAAGCAAAACATTGAAGTAGTTTATATAGAAATAGGCCTATAAAGTTTGCATACAAACTGATAATTGTTACTACTGCTAATTTCCTAATTGTGGGTGACTGATAATAATGTCGATGTTGATTGTGCACTCGATTTAGATTCAGACTACATTTAAATTCCATAACGATCGAGCGGTAATGTAGACGGCGCTACTACAACAGTCTTAATAGAGTTAAGTCTTAACATCGGCACGTAACTGGATCCAATCGCTCCTCGCCCATTGTTCGATTGGTAGAACAAAGTCTTCTCGCATAGACCGTGGGTTGAGGATCGAAAACGTTCAATTCTGTGACCCACCAATCCGGGCTACCTGGCTTTTGCACAAAAATGTCAATACTAATAAATTGTAACATAATTTGATTGTCGGCAATCGTGAATTTGGGGAAACTGTAACCAAAAATGAGAATTTATATCAAAAGTTGCTACGTAACTATAGCCAATCAGAAGACGACTAACAATAAAGTTTGGCTTAGATGCAAGGCTCTCAGCCAATCACAAACTACCTTGTATGCCGTTTGTCCAATGTAAATAGTAAACAACACACTCCACTTGCAAGTATGGCGTTGGACAGAAGTTCTTCAAATGATAAATCTGAGCCGGTTTCAGGCATATTTTTGTGATACATGTTGTAAGAACCTAGAGTATGGTTGTGTCATTAAGCGTAAACAGCTTAAAGAAATTTAAGGATGTGCAACTCTGTGCAAAAACAACAAATATGAGTTCTCAGTAAGGCCTATTAAGTTTCTGTCGAAGCTGATGAATAGCCTACATATACTAGAAATTGCAAATTGCAAGTGAAGTGCTGCGAAGTACAACTGCATATAAATGTTCTTCGAACAAAATTATTTATGCGAGTCAAGTAAAAATAATGAACAATAAAAATATAACAAATAATATGAGACACAACCCATTGTCTATATTAGAACAGCGTTGGTACCGTGGGATACCAGTCAATTTGAGCGGATGTCAGTTCGAGCGGATGCCAGTTCGAGCGGATGCATTTAGTGCGAACTATAACAAGGGCGAAGTTATCGTCGCCGTATTCTTGTATTTGTTTGTTTTAAATGAAAAAAAAAAGGTTCTGAAAGGTTTTTAGTACTTTTTGATAATTACTTCATGTTTGAATCACAGTCTTGGCAACTCCGACTATAATACTAACTATAATAGAATTGCGCACTTTTCATCTTAAAAAAGAAGAAAGTGTATGTATTACCAGGTGTTACTAAAGTGCACGAGAAGGCACACACACACACAAGACGAGTGACCATTATTTTTTTCACGGTAAACAAAGTGGGGTGGCTAGCCACCCTATTCACCACCCCTCCCTCCCCCTTCCCCAGATCCGCCACTGGTTGGGGTTCTGAATTTAAAAAAGCAAATTATATTTGTAATTGAGTTATGCTACTCACTTATCTATTCTGGAACTGTTGTGTTCTCCCCCTTCCCCTTTGAAAATGTCAAATTTTTAGCTCAAATTATATTTGTAATTGAGTTAATGCTACTGACCTATCTATTCTGGAACTGTTGTGTGTCCCCTTCCCCTTTGAAAATGTCAAATTTTTAGCTAAAAAATAGGAAATTTTGAAGTAATTCGTATATAACTCGCACAGGTTGTTGTTCAATTGGATCTTCTTCCGCTCAAACTAGCCTCCGCTCGAAAAAAATTCCGCTCGAATTGGCCTTCGCTCGAAGTGGTATCCGCTCGAATTGACTGGTTATGCCAGTCTACAACAAGCATCGCCTAAATGTAATAATTAGCACGCTGAAATAGGCTAGTAAATAAGTTTAACTGGGTTCGTAAATGATATTAGCCTCAAAATATTGTGGCTGAGACATGGGCCGATTAAACGTGGAAATTGGAAACCTAGAAATATATTAAAAACGCTGAATAGTAATACACCAGCGTCACGACATGCGACGTTGGTACGAGTAGGTTAGTCTACAAACGTCGCCTAAAGTAATTGATTTTACCCGGCAGAACGAAACTCCGCTTTTCAGTCGTCTTAGGCACCTGTTTTTTGACAAACAATGACCTTTCAGAGGTCAAATTGCTGTCAAGAATATGAATTGGCTGCTTCGCAGCAATAACGAAGGGGATCTCAGGGATGATGGTGCAAGTAGTAGTAGTCAAAATTGCACCGAATCTGTTTAAAGGTACGTGTGTGGTTACATATAACCTTAACAATGGTATGGTATGTTTTACTTAATTGAGAAGCACTAAGCGTCTCTCTATCACACCACACACACAGACAGGAAGCCCTGCCTTTTCCTCAAACTGGGGTACTATCGACAGCAAAATAAC
>NW_022693462.1:20913-24289 GCF_011630105.1 Anneissia japonica | reverse complement strand
AGTAATTCAGGCTTAATTTGATTTTAATGTCTTCATGAAAAGAATATAACAAAATTATTATATTAATAGTACAGTATGCTTTATCTACATAGGAATCCTTAGACACAATGTAACAAAAAATATATGTATTAATAGGTATCAAAACTGACTTAAGAAAATAATGTTTATCAACACTTTGATGTCCAATTAACATCACCACCTGCATTTAATATTGTATTATACTGATACTACTTATTTTTCTTTTCTTTTCTTTTTATTTTTTTTGGAAAACAACTTGTGATTAAAAAGAAACAATTTAAATACATATTTGATCATTAAAACCATCACAGTAGCATTGATAAGCTCTTTGAATTAGTTTGTTTAATTAATTTTCACAGACCAGAATCAAGTGAATGGAAGTTGATGAACCACAGCCAAAGCAAATGCTCATTCTGCATCACCTGAAAGCTGAAGTCAAGAATTAAAGAAGTGCTTCCTGGTCGAAGTCATGTTCTCCCATGTATTTTTTTGTAATAAGACAATAATATATTAAGTACTTTTAATAGAGCAAAAACCATTGAGAAATTAGTAAGATGTGAAACATTGAGTAAGGATAAGGGGGATAAGGATCTGGTGACAATTCAGGCCATATTATAGGCCATGGATAGAAACATGAATCAATTTAAAGTACTGTAGTCCTATCAGATTGGGACTGTATACTGTTTGTATGAATGTTGTTATTTATTTGATATGACATCATACCATACACTGTGTTGAGAAATATTACCAGATATTATTAAGGTTTTTCCTTGTATGAACATTTATCAAAAACACATTTATTTTCTTTATAAAAATTTGCATTGACTTTTTGAATTGCATTGTATTGTATTTTACAATGCAATATGAAGAGAAGAAAATAACAGAACAGTACTTGCTGATAATGAATACAATAAAACTTTCATTATTTCTAGTTTCTTTTAAATTGTTTATGCTGGTTAGCTACATTGATAATATTATATAATTGTAATATTTAACACATGTTTATAAGTGGATTGGATTGAACTCTATATTCAGCTATGTTTAAATCAGTTCTGTGTAGGTATATAAATGTGCTACAGTGTTTCAATAATATTCATATAAAAGTTCAGATTTTTGTCATAAACTTCTTTCAACCTTGTGTTTACTGTTGTGTAGTTAAATGTATATACCCAGTGAGTGATCAGAGAGATAATGAAAGTGCTGATGGGATGCAATTGGCTAAACTGAGGTATATTAAAAATTTAATTTGTTTTACCTTATTGGAATCATCAATTGCTTTACTTTTATTCATTAATTCAGTCTATATTATCAAGGTCTTCAAGCAGTTAAACAAAAATCAACAGGCATGGCAAGAAATACTGATTAATGTTATTTATTTACATTGCATGCAAATAAAAACATTTGAAATTTTACATCAGCCTCAATGTGTTCTTAATTATTTTTTGAAATAATTCAGCCTCAGTTTTCTTTGAAAATGTACATTTTTAAACTATAGAAAAAACAAACAAACAAACAAAAACAAATAGAATCAAAATATATATATTTACAGGAATTTTCTGTCTCATTCAAAGTCGATGAACATTACTTCTTGCCCTTCCTACTATGCATATGTAGGCCTCGATGATAAGTAATACAATACACATTCAGTACAACACGGTCGACTTTGGCTTAAAAAACTACGGTATGACAGTCGACAGAAGACGGGAAATGCAATTTGCTACCTCTAAAATCTTACAACTATTACCAATGTATTTTATTTAAAGGCTGGTATACTTATATCATATTGAAATATTCTACTAAAACCGGAGAACTTCAAAATTGCTACATATTGTCACTTTCCTCGCAACATTTTTTTACATTAGTTACCGAGTTTACAAGAACGTTTGTGATTGGCTAATAGCGTCTCATCAATGCTTAACCGGTATGGTAAGTGTGCTGTGATTGGGTATTGCTTTCGTGAACGACATTATTTTTTTGAAGATAAATTCTCATTTTTGGTTACAGTTTCCCCAAATTTACGATTGCCGACAATTATATTATGTTTCAATAAAATAGTATTGACATTTTTGTGCGAATGCCAAGTAGCGCGGATCGGTGGGTCACAGAATTCGTAAACTAAGCCGATTTTGGAGCCTCAACCCACGGTCTAGCATAAGGACTTAAAATCGAGGTTCAGTGCACATCTGGCTATTGTGCACTTTAAAGAACCAGGGACGTAGCCAGGATTTTGAAAGGGTGGGAGCCGTTATGCGAGGTACATAGAGCGGGTGTAGGGTAGCCTCTCTACGGCTGGGGTCAAGGGGGGCATCGCACTCTGAACGTTGTTAGGACGGTTTTGAGAGGAGAAAGTAAAAAAATTGCAATAGACACATCATATATGTAACCCAAGACCACAAAAGGGCTGCAAACTCGCATCACCTGGTTTCGAGAAAAAGGGCCAAATAGACAATTTAACATGTAATTTGAGCAAAATGTGATTATGTCATAAATCTAGAGTATTACCTTTAATCTTACTATTTTTGAAGTTTGGGTTCAATATTTCAACCATGAACCCTAAAATTTAGTAATTTTTTGAAGGCCATTCTACGAGAAACTTATATAAATTCACCAACTTTCAAACCGCCATACTTCGCTTCCAAACAACTTATTCACCTACACAAAATTCAGGCCCCCAAGTAGATAAATGAAAACTATCGGATAATAATACGTTTATTAGTACTCGTATGCTATGTATGTGATTGCAGAATAAACAAACAGTACCGGTATAGTTATAAAATATTAGAAAGGTTAGACCTACTGATAAAATTTCGATTCTTTGTAGTGAAGTAAATCTGAAACGTATTTTATGAAGTCATTCAAAATCGTGTAAAAAATAATTGAACAAACTTTAAAGTATGTACGTTCCGGAAGTATTTGTAGTGCATCGTACTGTGGTACAAAGCATACGTAAATGTATACCTAAATGGAGAAATAGCCTTGATTCAAAGAATACTGAACTGTTTCATGACCTGTTGGAAAAGATTTGGAAAACATGGAGGTATAAGAAAGTATAATACATACTCCAAGTATTGAAATAAACGCCATCGTGTTGGGATTCAATATTTCGACATTAATTATGTCATCATCACAACGTCATTCAAATCATGTGCAAAATAGTTAAACAGCTTTACCAAACAATAACGTGCGTGTCGACAATAGAATTGCTTTAGAAATATATCTTCAAAAGTAATTTTCTAGAGCAGCACCATGGCACGGACTATCTTTAGTACTAACTAAAGAAAATAACCTTGAAATAATTCAAAAGATACGAAGCGGTTCATGTCTTGTTATATATATATATCTGTCTCTTATACACATC
>NW_022693462.1:3967-20859 GCF_011630105.1 Anneissia japonica | reverse complement strand
GAAAACATCATGAATCAATAATATATAGGCTGTCTTATCAAAAAAGAATAAAGGTGACAGAGAGCAAATGAGAAATACTTATAAAACTGTAAAATGATTGGTCTATTTATCTATGCATACTGAGTATCTACAATAATAAAGAACCAAGGGTGTTAATTGCAGAGACTAGTCAAATAAACTATCCATTGTATTGGCCAGCACTACACAGATAAGATGGCGGAAGAGTAGGGGGTTAGCCTGGTGTTATTGTTCATTTCAGCCCTTGTCTTTGTGGAACGATGTAAACCTGTAGCTACTATATGAACCTCTTTAGCGCGTCTAGGTAGTCACGGACCACGCCCATAAGAAATAATTCAGCACAATGACGCTTGCCGGTTATGTGTTCAGCAACTCTTACATTATTGCGATCAGCACTGCGACCGCACCGACCTACCGTCGTATCAGACCGGAGGTAGGACTTGCCCCTCGCAACCCCCTTACACTATCACGACGTAGCCCTGGGATCGTACGTCGTAGAATAACCCCTAGCATGGACATTACGTTGACTCTTTTAATATGCATGTAAACACCTCCTGTAATTTATTGGTGGAAAGTCATATGTCCACCTTCGCTTCAACTTGGGTCTTAGCAAAATGACTACAACACATGTGAGAGCGACTACGATCAGACTGGCGACAAGTACCGACCACAATAAATGTTTCAACATGTTAAAACCTCCGCGAACATCCATGGCTCTCTCCCTTGTTACAAACAAGTTGCTCTTAGCTGCTCTCACACTATCACGACTTGGCCACGACTGTGATACTGGTTAGTGTCGGTTGTCAACCGATCGCATTGTAGGAATATGTCATGATAGTGTTCAAGTAGCTTTAATTCTCCTACTTTTACCTCCTCCCCCTTATACAAGGTCTTATTGAAATTAGGTAGCAATTCTCTCGGACGGTAACTTTACAGTTGTGTAAAGACAGATCAAATAGCATTATGTATGTGTATATTGTAATTGATATGATGTTTATTACAGTATATGACTTATAGGCTTAAAGTATTGTTTTCTATTTTATGCATACCCATACATTGGCGTAATAAACTGTTAACCAGCAAAATAAACTGATTTTCAATTTTGTTTAATACCGTAGTCTCAGTGGACGTTGATATCATTAATGACCAGTTTAAAAAATGAATTTAATTACGTTTGTGGGACAATGCGTGTTTGTGGGGACAAGCGCTTATTAATAATAATAATAATAATAATAATAATAATAATAATAATAATAATAATAATAATAATAATAATAATAATAATAATAATAATAATAATAATAATAGTTTATATAGCGCCAATTTCAACTATACCGAAGTAAAAATCAAAGGCGCTTAACATTTAGATGGTAAAAAGGTGCGTCATAAGTTTTGTCTTACAAATAGCAACTGACGGTGATTGGATAATATGTTTGGGCAATGAGTTCCAAAGGATGCTGCAGAAAATTAATATGATCTAGAACCAAAGGTTTTGGTGTTAATCCTAGGAACAACTAAAAGATTTTTATCAGAAGAACGGAGACAAGTAGGTGGGGCATACGCATGAATGAGTTCAACAAGGTAAGTGGGTTGTTTTTAAAATAGTGCTTTGAACGTTAATAGCAGGATTTTGTATTTGATACGAGATTCAATACGGAGCCAATGTAAATGATAAATTACCGGTGATATATGTGAGCGTCTAGAAGTAAGAGTCAGAATACGTGCAGCTGAATTTTGAAGACGTTGAAGGCAATTTATCGCAGTTTTTGGTAACGAGTAGAAAAGGGAGTTGCAATAATCCAGATAGGGTGTGACCAATGCATTTATTAATACGGCAGCTGTGTGTTTTGAAATATATTTTCTGATATTAGCAATATTGCGTAGATGAAAGTTAGTAGTTTTAGTAATGTGACTTATATGGTTATTAAAAGAAAGAGATTCATCAAAGAAAACACCAAGGTTTTTAACAGAATGTGAAGGAAATATAGTGCATGAATTAAAGGAAAGTGAAGAAATATTAATTTTGGGTCGAAGGTATTTAGTACAGAAAATTATGAATTCACTCTTAGTATGATTAAGTCGTAGCATGTTATGAGAAAGCCAAGATGATATTTTACAAAGACAATCTTCAAATCGGGCAATAATCTCATGAGATTCCGAGGGACTAAAATCAATATAAATTTGTAAATCATCAGCATATAAATGATATTGTAAATTAAGGTTTTTTTTTTATTAAATCAGTAAGGGGAGATATATACAGAGAAAAGAGAAGGGGACCCAGAATGGATCCTTGTGGAACACCGCATTCAAGATATTTTGGGGCAGACTTAATGTTATTTATCTCTACAAACTGGGTCTGTTCATCTAAATAGGACTTAAACCAACTAAGAGCAGTGTCGGAAACTTTGTAATAAACAGAAAGACGTTGTAAAAGAATTTGGTGATCAACTGTGTCAAATGCTGACGAAAGATCTAATATTACAAGGGCAACAGCACGCTTGCGATCAAAAGCATAGACAATGTCATTATGAATCTTAGTGAGTGCCGTTTCGGTACTATGACCTACTCTGTAAGCGGATTGAAATGGATTGAGAAGTTCAAAATTATATAGGTAAGATAAAAATTGATTTGCAACAATTTTCTCAAGGAGCTTGCCAATGAGTGAAAGATTGGATATAGGTCGGCCCTTTCTGATCGGTCAGTTCAGTTTGATTAAAGGCTCATTTGTGAATGTTTTTTTTTACAGATTCGATCACAGACAGTATATCTTTCAGAAAAATAAATAAATGATTATATAGTATAATAAATATATAAACGAAAAAAAATTTTAATGTATTGGTATTCGTTTTAATTTATCAATTCTGTCAGTTACACCTTCTGCAATATCTTTTTTTTGTTTTTTTTTTTTTTGTTTTTTTTTATACTGCGTACAATAGCTGTTCCTATCATCACCGTCGTTGACAGCTGTCGGCAATGGCGTGTAGCAATATTTTCGTAAGCAGGGTATATAAACTAGCTGTTTTGGTAACCTAAAGCTTATTGTTAAGACAAATTCCCTCGAGTGTGCGGCGCGGCATTAAAGTGTTTCTTGTTAGTTAACCTATTGCGAATACACTAAAAATGTGTAAGCACTATTTCGACCTTTGTCGTGTACTATGGTTGTAATGGAAAGACCTATATTTAATGTTATTTTCCCAATTGTTTGCAATGATATTTATCATTTTCAACATGGGTTTATAAAAGGTCAATATGTTGGTTTCCATTCAATTTTACTGAGTTGGGTTTAATTTGGTGGCGTAACGCTGAGGTCGGGGGCTCTGTGGACTTCTGAGAGTGTGGCCCTTGTTTTCACTTCACTTGTTTTATACTTGCGTTGTTGTATACGTGCGAGGGATAACGGAGATCAGAAGAATCATGCCAACTTGGTTCCTTCTGTCAACCAATTAAAAGATAACTACTTCATTCATAAGAGCCTCTTCACAAAACAAACCTGAAAACACTAAAAATGAAATTAAATATAACTTTGAATTACTCATAAAACCACATAGGTTATCAAATCAAGTTACAGATCGAAAAATAATTATTGATTTACAGTCGTTTCACTACAAAAATTCTTAAATTTGCTGCCAGGAAATATGGGTTATTGGAAGACAGACACATTTTATTGACGAGTAAAGTCGTTAAAACCTTCGAAGTCAAACACATTGAAATAAACAAAACTAAAGTTGTCAAGTACCTGAAGTACCAATATTTTGATAGTACATTATTCGAATCTCTTGGTAACACAATCATTACAAAGTAAACTTACGCGTATGTCGCACTTTAATGGACGTTTTTATACTGTAAATTCGATTTCGTTTATCGTCGATCGTATTAAGTAAGTTTTGTACAATCTACAGAGATTATGCGACCCATCAACATTTTTCCGCGACCCAAACATTGGGTCGCGACTTTTAGGTTGCGGAACAGTGGTGTACCACCTCAGCCCCTTGGTTGGGGCTGTGGTAAGAAAATGTATGGTTATGGTGATGATCAGAAATGGCACTCACAAACTTAAAATTTTAATATAATTTTCCATTTATCTCCATTTAAAAACATTTTTTTTTGTCTTTCGTGGGGGTCTCACATTTGATGTTTCTTCTTTTATGTACATTAACATAGTAGCTGTAAAAAAGTATGTAAAAAGTTAAATGCTAAAAATCATTATATTATAAATTATATTAAAAATATAGTAGTATATTACTTAACGGCTATAAGCTTAAACAAAATAAAATACTTTTTAAAACAAATGTATAAATGTGTAACACATTTATTATACATTTGTTTAAAAAAAACATTTTGACAATGGGATGGGGCACTTCAATCCACCACTGGATAAATGATGTTTGTCCTATAGTCGATGTCAAAAACACATTATGCTGGTATCAACATGACCTTTTGAGTCAGGGTGCTACATCGAGGATTCTATGAGTAGGATCCCCTTCAGGGTTCTGGGGTCGAGGGACCTGCGGACCGCCGCGTGAGAGTCACTGGTTTAATTCTATATCTTAGCAATCGTTATCAAAGGATGGTTATAGAAGGTTGTAATTCCGAGTGGCCTCCCGTTCTTCAGGGCTCCATACTTGGTCCGTTTTGTTTCTTGTATTTGTTAATTTATTTCCCAGCTCTGTCCACCACTCCATCCTATCAATGTTCAAGAAAGTCCTAAGCATGTCTGGTTGTAGTAACTACTTGGGATTTGCAATTCAACATTTCCAAGTGTTAGTATCTATTACTACAAAAAAATAAACAATTAATTTTGATTATAAATTGAATGATTCTATTACAGACCTGGGATTTGATATATCATCTACCCTTGATTGGAATGGTCGTTTTATTAAAATTATTAGCAAATGCAATAAAAAGCTCGGAATGAAGTAACCCAAAATTAACCGAAATTAGGGCCAATCTGTGAAAAAAATTAGAAAGAAGCTGATTTCAACTGATATGTGTAGGGCTATATGCCGGATACAGAATTGTTATCACTAACATGGCATATGTCATTTTTTAAAACTCATCTTTTTTAAAGCTGGAGATAAACAGTTGAGCCGTAGAGTATAGATAGGTATATTGTATGTTGTAAAATTGTGAATAGTTTATGAAAATGACCAAAATAAATTATAACTTCCAACGAGAAACAGATCGAAAAAATAAATTTTCCGACATCAACGGAAAAACTCTTTGTGTCAATGGGCATAGGTACACCCTAATGGGTGTCACTCGGTCGGCGTAATAATTTCAACCTATTGCATTTCTTCGTGTGGGTACACAACCGGACCTTTTTTCTCGTTGCGGATTAAAATTACCTCGCTCCGTGCACCGATAACTCCTTGGAAATTCTTTTTCCCGCCTGCCACCCCTTCCTCCTCCAATACACTAGGGCGCTACGGCATCCTGCCGCTTGGCTTGTTGGCTACTTTTTAAGAATTTTTACTATGGAAATTAATTTAGGGACCGAACGTGTGCAATTCAAATGTGATATGAAAATTGTGTTACTTTGTCTGATAGTAGAGCTTTAATAATTAGTTTTATCGATAAGTTTTAAGCTGTGATTTATATGTCTAATCAATATACTTATCTATATTTTACGCTTAACTGTTTGACTCCAACTTTGAAAAAGATGAGTTAAAAAAATGATATAAATTTCACTTGAGTGATAACATTTTTTAATATTTTGACCTTTTACCTTTTTTTTTTGGAGGTAATGAATTAGATATGAGGGTCCTTTTATATTATTTTCTTGGTTTTTCTATTATTCTGTGATTTTTGACACCAAAATCAACCATATACCATGGAGTGTTCCCAAGATACATATTTTAGTATTTTAGATTGGGTTAATGACCTTTAACCCCAATATAGTCTTTTCCTTACCCCTCTCTCCTATTCCCTTAACTTTGTTTAGTGTATCTTAGTATATATTTCCACACAAATCAGTTGAAATGACTTTCACTTTAATTTTTGAAATTATTTATGCTATTTTAGTGTCACAAAACAACCATTTTTGACATTTTGACCTCGTTTCAAGGTCATGAATTGATTATGAGGGTTATTTAATTTATTTTCTTAAATTGTTTGTGTAATTTTGTGCATTTTTACACCAAGATCAATCAAATAATAATAATAATTAAAGTTCGCCGGCCGGGCCTACGTTATAAATAAAGAGAATGAGTGCATATTAATTCGTCGTTTAAATAGGTAGACAGGCTTTATAAACGCGTGGTACGTTACATCATTATATCGTCTCATCTTCTCCTCCCTGCCTGTTACTTTTATTCATATTGAATATGAACGAAATGTCTGTGAGAAATCAACATTAAGACAATACATAGAATTGTCTTTATACCTGTGTCCGAGCGTTTCGTTTATATCCTCCAGAATCTATGTATATTAGTATAGCATTTATTATGTACAGTAGGCCTATGCTATACTTTTACATTACCACTAGTCCTACTCAGAGTCAAATAACCAACCAGATTCAATGCCGCTTTTTATGCTTTCAAAACCGCTATACGTAAACAGCGGTATAGGGATATTATAATTACAATATTAATTGTCCATTAATTGTGTCGACTACACACTGTCTCGACCAACTACTACAAAGAGATTTTGGCTTACCCTACTACTGCTACACAGTAGCTTTCGTATTCGACAAGCAGCGAACACTACTTTCACGACTCTCGAAGGGGAAGTCAAACATGCATAATTCATGTGATCGCTTCACCTAAATGACCTTAAATAGCGCCCTCTATAATTTATGCCTTAACCGTATTGGGGGGGGGGGGGAAACATAATGCCTCCGGAACACTTTCGAGAGATTTTAAGCGACGCCCGACCACTCCCACTTTTTTGTAGGGGCCATCAGCCCCCCTGTCGGGGACATCAAACCAGTCGTCGGGGACATCAGACCCGTCGTCGGGCAAACCCTGGCTCCACTTCTGATGCTTGTGTTGCTGCCATATTGGCGCAGTATCATGCAGCCCACCAGGTGCCCCATTTATACTCCTGGGTGGAGGAAAGAGCATGAGATTAAGAACACTTACAGGCTATAAATTTGATGTAGTCCTATATTAGTCAAACCCTAAATATTGTAAAATTATATTGCTGATAGCATGCCGATCAAAGCAAACGCATAATAATAATAATAATAATAATAATAATAATAATAATAGTGTAGTTTTATATAGCGCACAAATCCATCTAATGTAAGATGCTCAGGGCGCTTGAAATGTGGACTAGGAACTCGATCAATGACTTTCTTCGCCCCTAAGGGTCCCTTCGTGTCTGTGCTACCCGGTAGCGATTTTTTTTCCCGTACGAAACATTTACATGAAACTCCACTCGGGCCGTCTCGGCTGAATCGACCCGAAAATCTCATTGCAGAATTCAGGAGGTCAAAAGGTCAACAGATAAACGTCTACAAAACAACTTCTGAGAGAACGTCGCTGTCTAATTTTTAAAAATACATTGGTCGTTTAAAATATACATATAATATTTGATTAAGCTCCACGAGTAATGAAAAGTGTTATATTAACTTGAGTTACATACTATGACAATTTTAATTTTTTAGTTAGGCCTGGGTTTTGCATAATTACCTACGCCTACTAAAACGCTTCTGGGAAAAGCACAGAGAGTAAGGAAGAGCGCGTTTTTCTTCATCACTGATCAAATGAAATAGAGTGACAGTTATTTTCAAATTAAGAGAAGAGCTGAGAATAGGCAGCTCTAAAATACTGGATGCCATAAGACCTGCAAAAATGGCAGAGCACCGAATGAATATAAAAATGAGCTAGTTATTAATATTAGGCATATAGTAATCGGCAGGTTCTTGATTACAAGGCTAGACCAAGTTCATTACATGTAATGCCGAAATGATAATAAAAATAATAAGTATTATTATTATTACCTGTACGTTAAGGGGAACTTGGACAATGGAGGAATTAGAGAACAATTTATAAAACGACGTTAAGGGGAAATAACACAAAAGATAATCCCCTTGGCTAGTTATTATTTATAGGCCTAGTAAATAGTATCTGTAGGTTCTTTATTACAAGCCTTAGGCCAAGGTAATTAATGCTGAAATGATGATGATTATTATTATTATTATTATTATTATTATTATTATTATTATTATTATTATTATTATTATTATTATTATTATTACCTGTACCTTAAGGGGAACTTAGACAATGGAGGAATTAGAGAAAATTTAAAAAAAAAACGACGTTAAGGGGAAATAACAAAAGATATTCCCCTTGGGCGATTATTATTTATAGGCCTAGTATATAGTACAGTATCTGTAGGTTCTTCATTACAAGGCTTAGGCCAAGGTAATTAATGCAGAAATTATTATTATTATTTAACATTAATTACATTACAATGATGGTTTGGACAAGTTCAATAACGCCGGAATGGTATATTATTTATTTAATAATATTTCTCTTATGCGCTCTATTTTTCAATTCATGCTTCAATTTTGTCCCATTTTTACCCCCAAAATTTCAGTCTATGTCAGTATGTGAAGCGTGACTGTTGTGTCAGCCTATGACCCTAGGCCTAGTTTAAGGAGGGCCCTAGGTAAGACCTCATCTCAGCCTGTAGTTAGGCCTATAGTTTATCCTCTTTCTCTGTAGCCTTTGGTATAACTTTATCTACACTTTATAACTGGAGGTACTACGCTGCTGCTGTTGTAGATAATATAATAACATTTAATAACATCCAAGAAGGTCACAGTTAGCTACACAGTGACGTACATCACGTAAGTCCGTGAGATTTCATAGGCCTACCGTAGGTAAACATAGAAAGAGCAATAATAGTAAAACTCGAGCGTCACGACATTGCGAAGTGTCTGCTCTTGTTCCTCGTATCGTACTCACTCGAGTCAATCCGAGATGGCCCGAGTGAAGTTTCATGCAAATGTTTCGTACGGAAAAAAAATCGCTACCCGGTAACCCGGTACCAGCAACTCTCGTCGTCCACCACAGGGGCTATCTGTTCCAGTACACCGGGGTATCCCCCTACTCTTCTCGAAGGATGTACATGGTTCTTTATAGTGCACACGAGCCATTGTATACACTGGGCCTACGGTTTACAGTGTTCTCCCAATTAAAAAAATTTTACTGGTAAATCAGTTGTAAGTCATTCCAGACGTATTGAAAAACTGCTACAAGTATAATACCTGTCTCTTATACACATCTAGATGTGTATATATATGCTCTCTGGTGCATTCTCAGCTGCATTTAGACAGTATTTTACAACACTGAAGTATGATCTTTAACAATTTTTTAAAGTAAATTTTTCGTTGTGAATTTACTTTTAACACTTGTCAAAAAGACTGATGAAGGGAATGAAAAAGGACCAGACTGAGACTGTTCTATCAATAGATTTAATAATGCAAGCTCACTTCTCATAACATCATGTACCATATCATTGGTTTTTACAACATAAATAATATTGCTGGCATCTCAATTTCCTGGATTAAGTATGGACAGCTGAGCATAGAAGCAGGTACGTTTTGAAGTATTTGTAATGATTTTCTGAATAAACTTAATTTACAAACTGTGATGTTTTACAAACAAAAAGTAATAATAATATTAATAACGATGTACTCTGCTGCAGCCTATACACAGGGACCACACACTAAAGTTTAATTGCGCGAAGGATACAGTACCTAAAAATCGCTAGGAAAATAGGTGTGCGCGTAATCGTAATTGCTGCATAATTGCATTGGTTATATATTAAAGATCAAAGCCTAATTTTCGGCAAAATCTGAGCAGAAATCGGCCCTCCTTTTGCAAGATGCGCAGATGGGTTTCTAGGCCAAATTATTGCGCGAAGGAAAGGTCTACATTCCGCACGCAGGCCATATAAACTACTACTCTAAGCTAGTGATCCTTTTGCCCTAAAAATGCAAAAAGCGCCTGCCAAGGGCATGCCTCGCCGAAACTGAGATTAAAAAAGGCGCTAATTGATACGGTTTTATTATTATTAATTACAGCATTATCGTAGCCTTTCTACTTTGCATATCACTTGGGTTTTGGACAGTTATACGTAGGAGCCGCTAAGTTAATGTGGTTGTTTTGTAAACGGCTATGAATGAGTATGTATGATGAATGAAGGGAGGTCCCATTTTATCTTTTATTCATTAAAACATTGGGGAAATTTAGGCATATTAAATCAAATAAACTAAGAAATTCTCAAAAATAATTTAAACTCATCATCATTAAAACTCAGTAAACATTACCAACCTTTTCGTAAAAAAACGCCTCCAGTCTTGCTTGGCCAGTTCGTTTTTTCGTGATTGATTCCAGAGCGAACAATTCATTGGAAAACTTTTGCGAACGATAGTCCGCCTAAGCTACAGGAATTTATACAACTCAGACTCTCATTCCAGACGTATTGAAAAACTGCTACAAGTATAGTACTACTCCACCAGTTTTAAAATTCGTCTGGATTACGAGTCTATTGCACAAATTCCTGCAGCTTAGGGGAGAGATGAAAGTTTTGCGATGCTTGCTTGTTTGTTTTTTCGAGTCGATCAATCAAAAATTTGTTGTCATTCATCGCTGTCTTGTCAACGAACAGTATTGTGGTTTTTAATCAAGGTTTGTAAGTTTCGTTAGTGAAACTGGAGATAAATTATAGCTAATGTATGATTCGAGGCCTGAAGAAGGAAGGCCGATCCTATACTAAGCTTGGCCTCGGGCTAGGCATAAAGCTAGGCCTAATTCAGTGGGGTTTTTTTTTTAAAACCAACAAAATTTTACCGGTCGGCCGTTTATTTTTACCGGTAAAATTGACGGCTAAACCGGCGTCGGGAGAACACTGGGTTTATAGTCATTATCCGAGAAGACTTGTTCTACCACCAGAACCATAGGCGAGCGTGCCGTTCGAACCAGCGCCGATATTACGGCTATAGCTTGCATACTGGTACCTGACTTGCAGCCCGCCCTCCTTTCGCGGAAAGGCAAAAGTACACCAAAGAATACGTGGAAGTATTACTAAATTGATTTAAGAAAAAAAAAATAAACTTGCAAAATCATTATTGAACACAAAGTCACAATGCATTCAAGAGAACACATACAAAATAATCTATTGTAAACATTTTCAAAAGAAAGATCCACATAACTTCCGCCGAAGTTTTTCTAATCAAACGTGACCTAACAAGGTGTAGGCCTATAGTATATTCTTTAACGATGGTGCTTTCTAGAATAAATCGAAACTGATAGGCTAAACCGAAAGCCAGAAAGCTCAAACAATATCCAATATGTAACAAATAGTTAATGTCATAACTATAAAGGAGTCATCAGCCACCTTGTGTCTGATGTATATATGTACATCCATGGAAAATGGTTATTGTGTACCAGAAGCTAAAGCTCCCCTTCTGTCAGATAACAATGTCATCATTTGTAAGCTAGCGTGTTTCTTTGCACCAGACCCTGGACCCATTTTACTGTGTGGGACTGTTCCAACTGTCCCAATAGCTGGCTACGGCACTAGTAAGTAACTAATGACTTTAAATATCTCTTTAAAAAGCGTCAACAAGCGTTAGAGTCTGGAAATTGAGCTAATTACAATAATTTCTGTAAAAACGTTAACTCTAGTTCCATACGTCTACGGTGCAATTTCTACAAAAGACGTATTGATTCTTTGCTGACTCAAATTCTAAATCCTGGTTGAACCAGGGCCACTTGTAAGATGAATGGGAATATGAATCATGCAGATCCGGAATCAAATCTAGGGGGTGGGGTCAACATTTTCCCCAAAAACGAAAGGGGATCCGGGGGTTCTCCCCCGGGAAAATTTTGATTTCTAGATGGCAGGAAATGACCATTCTCGACTTTTGAGCTAGGTGTCTAATATGACGTTTTTCTTCACATTTCAAGGTTTTCCCCCTCTTGAAAACGGTCAGGTACACTTTCTCATTCTTATTACAGTAAATAGGCGTGATATGTGTATATACATACATAAAAAAATGAGTAGTTGCATACGTACTATTTTTTCAATGAATCGATAAGCTCCAAAGAAAAGGGGGGGGGGGCGGTCTCCTCCGGGAAAATTTTGATTCCTAGATGGCAGGGAAATGAGCTTTTCCGACTTCTGAGGTGTCTTAATTACTTTTTATGTTCTACAAAATTCAAGGTTTACCCCTCTTGAAAACGGTCAGGTAATTTTTCCCATTGTTATTACAGTAATAGGCCTTATGTGTGTATACATACAAAAAAATAAAAAAAGTATTGGTAGTTGCATACGAATTTTTTTTTCCATGAATCGATAAATCCCAAAAAGAAAGGGTGGTCCGGGGGTTCTCCCCCGGGAAAATTTTGATTCCTAGATGGCGGGAAATGAGCTTAAATCAGCTCACTGGTCCTGAAAAGGTAGGTCTTGATTTTTTTTTGTTTCCCAAGGGAAGGGTCAGTACCCTTGACCCCTCCCCCAGATCCGCCAATGTGAATTGCAAGAAAATTTAACTCGGTCGGGACTTGATAAACATTCTCTTTCCCATCCTTCCCGTTCTTCCCTTTTTCTTTTCTTTAATTTTTTCCGATCATACAAAAATCTCCAGACATTATATATTTTTTGCCAAAAGGGGAGCCGGGCCCCCCACCTCCCATCCCGGCCCCCGGTTCCGCCGGCCATGGCATTGATTAGAATTTCATATGAATGCTATGATGCTACAGATAAATTTAATAAATTACGTATACTACATCTGGAATTTAAAAAGCACATGATCTAATTAACCACAATATTGTTATCAATAAGCTCCATTCCTTTGGTGTTGTCGCTTGGGTTAGTTCATTCGTTAGCAAGAGGCTTAGCCGGGTTAAATTAGACGATACCCTTACTGAATGGTTTTCAACGAATGGAGGTTCGGTACAAGGTACGTGGTTTGGTGTCGTTATATTTATTATCTTAATTAATGACATATATACAGACAAGTTACAAAGGATGATACCACTAAACAGTAGTAGAAAAAAATATCTAAAAATCAAATCTGCAATTTGCAAACTGATGTTAACCTTATTGTTAATTGATTTAATGTAATTACAATATAAAACTTAATGCCAACCCTCTCCCCACCCGCCCGCCAAAGAAAACAGAGTTTTGTGGTAAGCTGTAAGAAAGGTAATGTCGTAGATTATGTAAACATAAAACAAAGGCAGGCAGTAGTGCAGGGCTGATAAAGATGGACACAAAATGTACACAACACTTTACAGGTACATGTTGAAAGATAGAATTTGTGTGATTGGAGGGGAACAATGTAAGAAGCAACAATGTTTACAGTGCCGACAATGCTGCCTCTCAACTAGGTGTTGATGTGAATGTGATGACAGGACCTTTACCATGTACTTATCACTGTCATTATTTAATTTATTTTCTTAAATTGTTTGTGAAATTCTATGCATTTTGACACCAAGATCAATTAATAATAATAATTAAAGTTCGGCGGCCGGGCCTACGTTATAAATAAAGAAAATGAGTGCATAATATTAATTCGTCGATCACATCACGAACTAACACAATCAAAGTAGATAAAGGCTATGTTCTCACACGGCAGCTAACGGTTAGCAGGATCCGGATCGTGCTAACCGTTAGCTGCCGTGCGTCCATGCGAGAAAATCCCGATCCGGATACCAACAATATGATGATCGAATCACTGTCCAATAAAAAACTGGAAATTGTAAACGCGTACGTGTGATTGGTTTGATGATAGAAACTCCCTCAACTTGCTAACCGATAGCGCTTGCTAACCGTATCAGGATACCGCTAACGGTTAGCGCTAACCGATCGGGCGTTCTCACGCAGGTGCTAACGGTTAGCGCTAACGGTTAGCTCCCGATCCGGATACTAGGGCTCTCGTGAGAACCAGCTACAGGCTATGTTCTCACACGGCAGCTAACGGTTAGCAGGATCCGGATCCTGCTAACCGTTAGCTGCCGTGCGTCCATACGAGAAGATCCCGATCCGGATACCAAGAATAGGATGATCGAATAACTGGCCAATAAGAAACTGAAAATTGTAAAAGCGTACGTGTGATTGGTTGATGATAGAAACGCACTCAACGTGCTAACCGATAGCGCTTGCTAACCGTTAGCGGTATCCGGATACCGCAAACGGTTAGCGCTAACCGATCGGGCGTTCTCACACAGGTGCTAACGGTTAGCGCTAACGGTGAGCTCCCGATCCGTATACTAGGGCTCATCGTGAGAACCAGGCTACAATCTAATTTGATTGTCTTATTTCGTGACGTGAGCGACGAATTGTTTCCTGGTTGCTAAAGTTCCTGTAAAGTTGAACATGGTATTGTTCAAGGAAATAATTAAAAATTACTCTCGAAGAAAATAGCCATCACTTTAAAAGTACATGTAGTATTAAGAGAATTAACAAAGTCATAATGCCGTCGTCTGTAGTAAAACACAGTGTCTTCTTCATCTTAATTTCATCGTATTTTATCTGTGTCATTTTAGCTATGAAGTGTACGCCCGGGTAAGTACTGTAGTTTAACAATATGAATTTAAACTTACAATCACATTGTTGAAGCTGTCTATTTAGCTTAGTTTCAGTTATGAGCTAAGTGAGATGTATGTTAACCTTAGTAGACGCGCTAGACCTGCAGTTGCGGTCACAACAGTTTTTTTAATGAAATATAAACGTATTACTACGAATTTATGAATTTTGCTTACTGGTATATAAAAATATATTTAAAAAAAAAGTAGATCATTTGACTCTGTGATACATATTTTTTTCTTTTTGGAAATGAATAATTAATCATATAGATAAGAGAATATTTCTTATTTGTTTATGATATCCTAACTATGTCGGAAATTAATGTTGAAGCAAGGTTTGCAACCCTCTTAGTAAGAAATTACGTTACAATTATATTTATAGTTTAAAAAAAATATGGAACACAAAACTACAACGCTAGTAATACCTGTTGTAAAAAATTTTAATTAGTTATTTGATATTTACAATATATAGCACCTTTTCTTTAGGTTACGAAGAACTTACTGGCGGTAAAGAGTTAATTTTAGTGTCAATTTGTTCGGAACATTCATGTTTCTATTTGGTCTATTAAAAGAGTAAAAAATTACCGGAAATGCCATTTCTGACCTTTGACATATTTTACATAAGATAGCCAGTTGAGTCGTACTTATCTCCGCAATCACTGGTGGTAGAGAGTTAATTTTGGTGCCAATTTGTTTGGAATATTCATATTTCTATTTGCTCTAACGGAACATTATGCTAAATGCTGTTCCTGACTTTGACATGCTTTAAGGTCATAGCCATATGGTCCTAATATCTAATATCTGTGCAGCCACTGGTGGTAGAGAGTTAATTGTCCATTAATTGTGTCGACACTGTGTCGACTACACACTGTCTCGAAAACTACTACAAAGAGATTTTGGATTACCCTACTACTGTTACACAGTAGCTTTCGTATTCGACAAGCAGCGAACACTACTTTCACGAAACTCGAAAGGGAAGTCAAACATGCATAATTCATCATAATTCATGTAATCACTTAGTCTAAATGACCTTAAATAGTGCCCTCTATAATTTATGCTTTAACCATATGGGAAAAAAATATAATGCCTCCCGGAACACTTTCGAGAGATTTTAAGCGACGCCCTACCACTCCCACTTTTTTGTAGAGGCCATCAGCCCTCTTGTCGGGGACATCAGACCAGTCGTCGGGGACATCAGACCCGTCGTCGGGCAAACCCTGGCTCCACTTTTGATGCAGCCCACCAGTAACATGCAGCCCACCAGGTACCCCATTTATACTCATGGGTGGAGGAAAGTGCATGAGATTAAGAACCCTTACAGGCTATAAATTTGATGTAGTCCTATTTTAGTCAAACCCTAAATATTGTAAAATTATATTGCTGATAGCATGCCGATCAAAACAAACGCACACTGGTACCTGACTTGCAGCCCGCCCTCCTTTCGCGGAAAGGCAAAAGTGCACCAAAGAATACGTGGAAGTATTACTAAATTGATTTCAGGAAAAAAAACTTGCAAAATCATTATTGAACACAACGTCACACTGCATTCAAGAGAACACATAAAAATAATCTATTGTAAACATTATCAAAAGAAAGATCCGCATAACTTCCGCCGAAGTTTTTTCTAATCAAACGTGACCTAACAAGGTGTAGGCCTATAGTATATTATTTAACAAGGGTGCTTTCTAGAATAAATCGAAACTGATAGGCTAAACCGAAAGCCAGAAAGCTCAAACAATATCCAATATGTAGCAAATAGTTATTGTCATAACTATAAAGGAGTCATCATCCACCTTGTGTCTGATGTATATATGTACATCCATGGAAAATGGTTATTGTGTACCAGAAGCTAAAGCTCCCCTTCTGTCAGATAACAATGTCATCATTTGTAAGCTAGCGTGTTTCTTTGCACCAGACCCTGGACCCATTTTACTGTGTGGGACTGTTCCAACTGTCCCAATAGCTGGCTACAGCACTAGTGGGTAACTAATGACTTTAAATATCTCTTTAAAAAGCGTCAATAAGCGTTTGAGTCTGGAAATTGAGCTAATTACAATAATTTCTGTAAAAACGTTAACTCTAGTTCCAAGCGTCTTCGGTGCAATTTCTACAAAAGACGTATTGATTCTTTGCTGTCTCAAATTCTAAATCCTGGTTGAAAAAGGGGCCACTTGTAAGATGAATGGGAATATGAATCATGCAGATCTAGAATCAAATCTAGGGGGTGGGGTCAACATTTTCCCCAAAAACGAAAGGGGATCCTGGGGTTCTCCCCCGGGAAAATTTTGATTTCTAGATGGCAGGAAATGACCTTTCTCGACTTTTGAGCTA
>NW_022693462.1:0-2369 GCF_011630105.1 Anneissia japonica | reverse complement strand
CTATCAAGACATACGTGGAACCTACAAACATTATAATATCTGTCTCTTATACACATCTAGATGTGTATAAGAGACAGATATTATAGAGTACACTTACGAAACTATGGCGCAACTATCCAATAATAAGCAATAAGCACTCATCTGCCATCACAATGTTTTTAGGACTGTACATCATCTAATACATAAAACAAATCTGTTTGATAATATAATCCGTAGTGACACTGTTAGATACATGGGTATCATGAAATCATGAACCCATCAGCTTAAACGGTACATGAAAAATAAATCACTAAAAATACTGTGTTAATCATTAGGCACGTTACTATAGATTAACCTTCGTGAGACATGTGAAATAATCACAGCAATATAATATATAACATTATCGACAGACTTGTAGACCTTTATAATACTCGCTGCTATATGCCAATGGGCGCAGCCATATTTGTTTATGTTTTAAGATGACCTTTGACATGAGCGTGAAACAAACAAAGAGAACAGACATGCCCGTTCCACAGCAGGATGCAGGCTAAGACAATGTATGCCGTACAATACATATAACTCAAATAACATTAAACTGCATATATCAATCTTACTCATGCCATGTCATAACTTAGGTTAAATTGGGCAGTTGTTACCAACATACCACTACAACTAATACTTTAGCACAGTAAATTTAAATATCTAATACTGTAACTTGTTTACAGCAAAGGATCAAGAACAAGCAGTTAGAACAAAGGAATATACAAGGCAGTTGTATCCTTGTTAAACTTCACCTTACTTAGGCTGTATTCATATAACAAGAGACTTTCAATGCATTAAAGGCAGTTTATAACACTAAGTAACTAATCTTATAACATAATAAGTGAGTGGTCAAACACACGTCTGATCCCGTTCACATTCAGGAGGCCACTGATTCGCGCTAATTTTTTTAGACGCTACTGACCCACGCTATCATTATGTAATGTGTGACGACATACAAATTTCTGCCCTCTATAATGGGTTAAGAAACCTTACAGCAAGAAATGAGCTTTCTTGACTTCTGAGATGTCTTTTAATGACTTTTAAGTTCTTCAAAATTCAAGGTTTCCTCTCTTAAAAACGATTCAATGAATCAATGAACCCTAAACAAAAAAGGGGATTCTAATTCTTCCAGGAAAAAAATGTTGATTTAAAATGGCGGATAATGAGAAAATCCTTACTTCTGAAGTGCCTTTGAATGACTTTTTAAGTTCTCAAAATTCAAGGTTTCCGCTCTTGAAAACGGTCAGGTAAATTTTTCTCATTCGTATTACAGTAAATATGCCTTACCGGTATCTTATGTGCGTATACATACTGTACATAAAAAAATGATTAATTGCATACGAGTCTTTTGAAATGAATCGATAAATCCCAAACAAGAAAGGGGGGTCCTGTGGTTCTTCACCGGGAAAATTTTGATTCCTAGGTGGCAGGAAATGAGCTTTCCGACTTCTGAGGTTTTTATAAATGAATTTTAAGTTCTTCAATATTCAAGGTTTTCCCCCTGTTGAAAATGATTCAATGAATCAATGAACCCCCCAAAAAAAGTGCTCCGGGTTCCCCCGGGAAAATTTCGATTTCTAGATGGCGAGAAATGAGCTTTCTTTACTTCTGAAATGTCTTTTAAATGACTTTTAAGTTCTTTAAAATTCAAGGTTTTCCTCTCTTGAAAACGGTCAGGTAAATTTTTCTCATTTTTAATTTTATTTGTGTATACATACATAAACAAATGAGTAGTTGCATGCGTATTCTTTTTTCCATGAATGAGCTTAAATCAGCTCACTGGTCCTGAAAAGGTAGGTCTTGATTTTTCTTGTTTCCCAAGGGAGGGGTCAGTACCCTTGACCCCCTCCCCCAGATCCGCCAATGTGAATTGCAAGAAAATTAACTCGGTCGGGACTGGATAAACATTCTCTTTCCCATCCTTCCCGTTCTTCCCTTTTTCTTTTCTTTATTTTTTCCGATCATACAAAAATCTCCAGACATTATATATTTTTTTGCCAAAGGGGAGCCCGGCTCCCGGTTCCGCCGGCCATGGCATTGATTAGAATTTCATATGAATGCTATGATGCTACAGATAAATTTAATGAATTACGTATACTACAACTGGAATTTAAAGCACATGATCTAATTAACCACAATATTGTTATCAATAAGCTCCATTCCCTTGGTGTTGTCGCTTGGGTTAGTTTATTCATTAGCAAGAGGCTTAGCCGGGTTAAATTAGACGATACCCTTACTGAATGGTTTTCAACGAATGGAGGTTTGGTACAAGGTACGTGGTTGGGTGTCGTTATATTTATTATCTTAATTAATGACATATATACAGACAAGTTACAAAGGATGATACC
>NW_022693461.1:0-632 GCF_011630105.1 Anneissia japonica | reverse complement strand
GTTCAAGTTCAACCTTGTCTTTTAATGCATAAGGCACCGGCCGTGCCTTTGTAAACATGGGCTTAGTTCCTTCAGGTATTTTCACAGCAGCGGTGAATTCCTTGATAGGGTCACCTTTCTCAGCAAAAACAGCTGGATATCTTTTAGTAAGTGTTTCACTGGTCACGGATTTTACGTTAGCGTTAGTACTGGTATCGGCGTGTACCTTGAAAATATTCTTCCAATCTAACTGGATTTTCTCTAACCACTGTCTCCCCATAAGAGATGGTTTGTTACCTGGAACCACATACAAAGGCAGGGTGTATTGTTGGTTTTCATATTTCACTGGAACCGTAAGCTGACCTAGCACCTTGATTGATTCACCAGCATAGGTACGTAGCTTCACCGAAGAATCTGCAAGTGGCCATGCCTTTAAATATTTCATGTAGACCGACTCTGATAAAATTGTAACTGCTGCTCCAGTGTCCAACTCCATTTTAATTGGATTACCGTCGATCAAAAAATCCAAGATTATACCAGATTTGGATGTGTTCTTAACTGAATATAAATCATATTCATCCTCATCATTATCACTTGTATTGGTATATACTTGTTTGACTTCCTTTGCCTGTTGCTTCTTTTTTCGACATGCC
>NW_022693460.1:0-539 GCF_011630105.1 Anneissia japonica | reverse complement strand
CACGCACGGTTCTGATTGAAAAGTATTATAAAACATGCTCTATTTAAAGAGTAATTTTCAGCATTTTAAAAGGAATTTTAAAGGAAAAGAGTAATTTTGAGCATTTTAAGGACTTACGAATGTGTACACATACGTCTTAACGTCCGTGCACACGGTAGTATTAATACAGTGTCAGAAACCCAACTATGTAACCGAAACGTAATTTCCAGCTTCAGTACGTGCTGTGGACGTGGAAATGAGCGTACGGCGAGTAAATTTTGGAAAGTTTTGGAATATTCAAAATGACCTGAAACGTGCTTTAAATTATCTGAAAAGTGATATTAACAATTTTAAAATTTTAACGCATAAGTACGAATAGCTTATACGACGCGTGCCTGACAACGGTAATGGCACATGAATTGAAACCTTGCCAAGTTTAATTTAAAATTTCCTGTTGGTTGGTAATGCCACACGAATTTTGCCTTTACAGTAAAAGAATTATCGGTCTGATAGTGTCGAAATACCGTCTGCCGCCCTCTATTTTCAATGTGTTTACATCT
>NW_022693459.1:0-606 GCF_011630105.1 Anneissia japonica | reverse complement strand
TCTAAAAATGTAGGCCTGGTTCATCATAACCTGTTTTGTTATGTCCTATTAACTTTAAATGTTAAAGTGTTTAATATACGGCTCTGCTTATGCCTCTAAATTAGCTTTGGACAGAATATGAATATGAATTGGCTGCTTCGCAGCAATAATTGTTTCCGCTTTCAACACAGTGCTGTGTTACCCTCGTCGACTCCACTATCAACTTAAGGTCAAATGCAGTCAGTCTCGTATCTCGTATACATTTATATAGGGTGATTATGCAAATTAGACTTCGGATTTGTTTTGTTAAGATTACATTTGTATTAGTTAAGGTGTCTGATCAACCACCTGCTGAGTGTCACCGATATAAATGGTGTATGTCAATAAATTATTATTATTTCAATACAAAACCCATGAATTGATATAATGCTTAGAACTGTATAATAAAGAATCGTGAGGAAACAATTCCACACTGACGTCTCCAAAAACAATAGTTCAACAGTGCTATGCTATATATTTTATTTTTATTTATTTAATTCAATTTCCAGGTAGACCTTAATTAATTTTTAATTGTTTCCAAAGCCTACAAATGTAATTTGTAGGCTTTTTTATTTATAATATATATAT
>NW_022693458.1:0-696 GCF_011630105.1 Anneissia japonica | reverse complement strand
CGTCGGGTACGATCCCTATCCGTTCATGGAGGCCGTGGTCAGGAATCGGCTGGGAGGGCGAACGCTGGACGATCGAGTTCGCGTGCTCACGGCTTTCAGAACGCATTCGCGCGAATGCGGTCTACCGTCGATGCGATGCTTCGATAGACTGTTCGTTTCTCACGTTCCGGCAGTCCACCTGCACCTGTTCAACTTCGCGCAGTCGACGTACAACGTACGCATTCGAAAGGGTCTGACGTTGGTCGGTCGTGTAATACGAGACTGGAAGGAGGGAAAGAGAGCCAGCGAATTCGTCCGAGGACTTCTATCCCCCTTGGTACTCGTGTCTGAAGCCGAAACTCGAATTGTGAACGCGTTCCGTCGATCTTGCGGCATATATCACAGGACCATCAAGTCGAAGAAGAGAACCGTGGTCGTAAGATCGGAGCCGTTCTCTTGGACGTGCACGTGGATCGACTGTAGACTCAGATGGCACGACAAGACTCTATCTTACGAGCGCGCCGACGAACGATTGAAATGGACGTGTTGCATGTTTGTCGACGAGCGCATACCTATATATCGTATACCTGTAAATCTACTGTTAAATCTAAAGTTTCCAGAATAAAACAAAAGAAAAGAAAAGAAACATTTATTTGTTTTTGTTTTCGTGTCCAGTTTATTTTATCGTTAAGCCATCATCTACACATCACGAAGCAA
>NW_022693457.1:0-1312 GCF_011630105.1 Anneissia japonica | reverse complement strand
TCTTACCACCCAAAAAATGCATCAATGATGCTTGTAAACATCAGCAGAAACTTTCTATTAGAAATGTTCCTTTCCCATTGTATATACTATTCAAGGCCCAGTTGTAGCAGCATTATACAGTGGGGATTTGCATTGTATGCAGCACTCATTACTCGTATTCATATTATGAATTAGATGCTAAATGTTACTACTACAGCAATGCTAATCAGCAACCATATTTCCAAATAAGTGGTTGTACATTTTTCACAAATGAATATATACATCTAATGGATAATGAAATTGCTATTGGTGCCATTAGTTTTGAAAGCTGTGCACAAGTATATAACTTCACCCACAGAAAAAAAATTGCTGAAATGGAAACTAACCTAGTCACCTTTGCACGTAAACATTCAAATTCATTTCAATTGAATAAGGACAGGCTGGAAGAGGCATGGTTCCTTCATAATATTACAACTTATATTTCTGAAAACCAAGAAACAACCAGTATCAAAGTTGTACAATTGAATAAAGACTCAACTGGAACCAGACAAGACATTGAATTCTTGTGCAAAACAATCTATGAGGAGGACATTTGTAAAGATTCTGGAAAGGTAAACACCATTTATATATGTTAAGTTTATTTTTAACAATTATAAAGAAATTAAATTATATAAACCTTAAAAATAAGTTAACATTAGCCTATATACATCATATTGTATGTAACATACATTTTTACTGAACAATATATTTAATATTGCAAAACCTCATCAAAGAAATATTTGGTCTATGGAAAAAGTAAGCTTGTATCTATTAATATATATTATGATCTGTAATACTAACATAATAAGAAAGAAACAATGTAGTAGTAATGAAAAAAAAAATTCTTTCTACAGTGGCTCCATCATGAATGCAAATTCAAAGGCTGTCAGGAAGGTTATGTCACAATTGACGGGAATGAAAAACTCAGGAGACTATGTGTGCAGCACCAAAATGTACGATAAAATTAGCCAAATGCATGCCAAGAGTAATACAATGCTGCCCGGAAACACCAGTATTAGGAAATCAAAATGCAATCGCAAACAAACTATGTCATCAACATTCAAGTCAAAAAGGAAATTTATGTACATAATTATACTAGTTAAGATTTCTGTAACTTGCTATGTCATGACCCTAAATTAATTTTTTGGGTAAGTTAATTTTATCTTCATTAGCTGGGTTTTCCTTTTTTTTTTTTTAACTGTATTTAATTTGTATCATGATATTTCAAGTATACTTTGATTTTGTGTGCCTTAGAATATATGCATTTATAAATGTGTATATATATATATGTTTG
>NW_022693456.1:0-1389 GCF_011630105.1 Anneissia japonica | reverse complement strand
ATAATGTGCGCCCTCTCTAATGAGATTAGTTTTTGTACTTCGCATCTCGCACAATGCGGTCGTTCGGTTAGGCTGAGATATTATGTTTGTTTAAGTGTCAAAATCTCAGTCAGAATCAGTTTTTTAACAAATTTGAAATAATTCCTATGAAATATTATATTTCACAAGTGTCAATACTAGTAACGGAAAATATCATGTCGGCCGTTTTTATGTGTGATAACAGAACCTAAATCGAGGTAAGGCTAGGCCTAGCCTAGCAGCATGGATAGGCTAATGTTTTCAGCGCCTACGATATTTCTTCTCACGACCTATCACAAAATCAACATGAAAAATTCATCCGCATTTATTTTTTGTGTGGAACACAAAAAATCAAATTTCAGTCTTATTTTACATTTTTTTCATTCTTAGGAATGTCTAAATTCATTTAAACTAGCAATTTCGTATTATATTTATAAAACATTATACAAAAATTAGATTTTTCTTAAAAACTGAAATTTTGCCGGGAATGGGGCTTTAATCTAGCTGTCATACCATAATTTCCACTAATGTATGATACACAACTATACTAATTGCTTAATAGAGCATACCAAAGGACCAATTTAAATTCATAATTAGTCAAATATTAATACATATTTTGGGGTAAAAATTTATTTTTATATTTATAAAAACCTTCAGTCTGCAAACCACTTAAACCTCCCGTACCCTGCTACATTGCATTGTGTAAGGTTAGAAAATGTTTCAAATATGAAGTAAGAAAACTAGACATCACAGAGGCCTGCAACAATGATAAAATTAAGATATTTCATGATTTGAACAGATGTTTACAGGGCTGGGGAAGAGTTTATCTTTGTCTTTAGTGTCACCCGTAATCTTCAGTCTTCCTATTTAGCTAGCAATTTGTTTTGCTAAAATTTATTCAATACAACATAGCAACTGTCTAGTACAGTATTAATCGTCATGTTTGAAATTCTAATCTAAATAAATTACATCCATGCTGAATGTCAAAGATGATTATAGACAGTAAAAGAGGAACAGGTATTGGCACCCCTTAAGCACAGCTAGACCTTAAATGATCAACACCCCCATCTGCTCTAAAAAAAAAAAAATCAAGGCCGTATAAAATTGTGCAAACTTTTAGCAAGATCTGAATTTGCTTGGCTAAGATGACAATAATTTTGGCTGTAGGCACATCCTGAAGTCTGTTACATTAAGAATGCCAGTGTGTAAAATTAAATTTTGTGTGAACTGCGGAGGCAGATTCAGGGGTTGAGGGCACCTCACCAGCCTGGGGCCTCTGAAATCTTTGACATATTTTAAAATTAAAAAATTAAGAAACGTTCAAATTAAAGATGCGAGTACCATTCCCAGCCAGAGGTGGCTCTAGGATAT
>NW_022693455.1:433-1237 GCF_011630105.1 Anneissia japonica | reverse complement strand
TTGTATCGCGTCGACCATTTGCGAGTTGTTGTTCTCGTGCTTTTGTTTGTACAACTTGAAGAACGTCCTATTACGTTTGTGATCTACGTAGTTCTCCGGCGTTCTCCCCATTTTCTTGAAAGACCTCTCTAGCAGTCCGATTATTGGATTTTTCTCCGATTCTTTGGAGAAACCGACGTTTTTTACTTTGTTTCGTTTCGCCACGTACAGTTGGCTTATTTCGGCAGCCCCGCCTTCGCTTGATTGCAAGCAGGACGGAAATGATCTTCGCAGAAAGTAATCGGGCTCGAACATGTACGACTCCATGTTCCAGGCCACCATGTGTAGGAAGGATATGCGGCGGCCTTCCTGATCCCTGATTATGGCCGTCGGGTCGATCAACTCCAAAGACTTGGCCCTCTCCGTGGAAAGATCCATTATGCGTTCGTCTCCTACCACGTTGTCGTTGTCGTCGTCGTCGCACAGCTCTCAGGTGAGTTCTTCTCTGTAATCCTTTCTCCTCCTCGATCCGAACAAGGTCCTTGGCGACAACAGGTCGACGCGAACGTCCCACGCTTGTTCGTCGTCCTTCTCCCGGACTGTCGGACGAAGCTTGCCTTTGGGCATCCCGGGAAGTTCGTAGCGAAAGTACATTTCTAAGCTGCGATCGAAATTTTCCAGTTTCTTCAGAGACGGTACAGGACTGCAAAGTGATTTCCTCCTTTTAAACTTTTTCGCTATTCCCAGACCTAATTTCGGTAAGAAGGTTCTGAAAGCGTATTTAAACGAACCAGTCCCGTCGTCTCGTTTCTTCCTCTTCCTACC
>NW_022693455.1:0-426 GCF_011630105.1 Anneissia japonica | reverse complement strand
CCTTTAGTCGTACAGTGTAGGAGCTGTCTCTTATACACATCTAGATGTGTATAAGAGACAGTCGTCGTCCTCTTCTTCCAGCGGGGAATCCATCAGCTCATCGTACCTCATGTTCGGCGGTAGCGTCGTCTCCCAATCGGCGTATCCGTAGTTCACGACGAGGATGTCCCGGACAGTGAGCTCCAACCACCTATTAAGATGCGTGGGAAAAACGAGCCAGAAAACGCGACCGCAATCTACGTCTCCCCTCGCATCCTCGTGGACTATCACGCTCGGCTCGAGAAGTGAGCACACGCATGCGTACGGTTCCTCCTTGTTGTGGAGCTGCGACGCTAGTCGGAAAAACACCTGCAGCATCACCTACGTGTACGTCTCGCAGTCCATGAGAGAATCGGTGGGTATCTCGTCGGACGTGGCTTCGATGCA
>NW_022693454.1:0-592 GCF_011630105.1 Anneissia japonica | reverse complement strand
CCTTGCGCGGGCGTCGTGGCGCTACATCCTCCATAGAATAGCGTCGGCCGACGTACCGTAACATAAAAAACAATGCGGTATAATAAGAGAAACTTAATAAAGCCAATGATACATGGCAAACCGAATAGTACGATGATACAAAATACGGTAGCAGGGGCGGATTTAGGGGTGGGGGCCGGCCCGGCCCCGGCCCCCCCCCCTTTTGGGAGGTAAAAAAATGAAAAAAAATGAAAAAAAAAGAGAGAAAAAGAAAAAAATGAAAGCCCAGAATGCCTCAAATGTTAAGTTCGGGCGTCTAGAACACAAAAAAATCGCGGGGGCAATAAACAAATAAATAAATAAATAAAAGCCCAGAATGTCTCAAATGTTACGTTCGGGCGTCTAGAACACAAAAATTTCGTACGGACCCCGTACGACAGTGTTGTCTCAATCGGCCCAACTTCAGGCCCCCCCCCCCTTCCGGCTCCCCCTTTTGGACATTTCTGGATCCGCCCCTGCATAACATGAAGTGATTTAAAAACATTATTTTATCACGATTGAAAGAAAAAAAAATTGGGTCTTCGTTTTTCTGGTCTTCGGTCTTCGATTTATA
>NW_022693453.1:0-630 GCF_011630105.1 Anneissia japonica | reverse complement strand
AGTCAATCCGAGATGGCCCGAGTGAAGTTTCATGCAAATGTTTCGTACGGAAAAAAAAAATCGCAACCCGCACATTGTGCAACTTTCTCTGCTCCGTAAGTAGTATCCCTGTCATTGCTGCTAGTACGCGCATACATTCAATGCCATACCATTCTACCGGGTGCTCATTTATACTGCTGGGTGGAGAGAGTCAAACGTACAGTAAGTAAAGTGCCTTGCCCAAGGACACAAGCAATGCGACGAGCGTCGGTCTCGAACTCACGATCAGAAGTCCATCAACTTGCACGCTGCGCCACACGTGAGACTTGGTGTGTGGTGCGCCACACGTTTTCGTTAGTCTAGACAAGGCTTCAGAGAAGTGAGTCATGAGTGATGCAAACGAGAGGATCTACACCCTTCGATATTTTTGGTTATTTGGTATAAATTATCCCGGGAATTATCCACATTTGATACTCCTACTCACTGTGCAACTTTCTCTGCTCCGTGGGGAGTATCCCTGTCATTGCTGCTTGTACGCGCATACCAAATAACCAATACAATGCCATACCATTCTACCAGGTGCTCATTTATACTGCTGGGTGGAGAGAGGCAAACGTAAGTAAAGTGCTTTGCCCAAGGACAATGCGACGA
>NW_022693452.1:0-992 GCF_011630105.1 Anneissia japonica | reverse complement strand
ATATATATAACTTATTTGTAGACTCTAAAATCGTTCTAATAAGCCTGTGAAACCCCTAAATTGTCATAGTTTTGGATAAATGATGCTTCAATCTAATCAACATTTATTTATTTACTAATATCTTTAGCCAGGATGACACAATCATTTTAAAGTAATGTTTTCATTGTGGTCTGTGATCTGTAGGTGTTTTAAACTCACTGTACGACCTGGGGTAAATCACAGAATTTTAACATGCTTTTTGACAATTATACACAATTTTGTTTCTATATGGATTTATTTCGAGTGTTCCATCCTTGCCATTAAATAGATTTACTCGCTTTGGTTTGATCCATTTTCTTCTGTGCGCTATTTTAAGTTTGTAATTATAAGTCTTAATATTTATTAATCAATATTATTACTGATTTTTTTTTTAAATTTTATTTGATATATTATGCATTTGTGGAATACTGAATAACTGATTGGTCGAGTCCAAGAAAAAAATTGGAAATGATAAATTAAATATGAAATGAATAATATTATTTTATATATCAACTGATAGTGTTATTATACAGTCTAATTTACATTTTACTGTTAATTGTTTAAATTATTTTTCAACAGTTCTCTACGAAAGCGTCAACCTCAGAAAATCATGATGAGCCTGCTTGTGTCTCTGATTTGTTTATATACCACGTTCATTTTCGGTGTTGATATAGCCAATCCTGGAACAGCAGGATGTAAAACGGTTGCTGTGTTGCTGCACTACTTTTTGCTTACATCTGTTGCTTGGACAGCCGTGGAAGCAACTAATATGTACTATTACATTATACAGGTGTTTGACGCTAGAAAGCCGTATTTTATGTTGATATCATCGATTTTAGCTTGGGGTAAGTTTAATATGTAGGTAAAGGTAAAATGTCGAAACCTAAAGCTCTGGGCTCATAGGCCGAAGTGCCCGTTTCTCTCTCCGTGGCGTTTGGACCAGACTGTGCAATGTTGTGGGGGGGGGGGGGGGG
>NW_022693451.1:0-867 GCF_011630105.1 Anneissia japonica | reverse complement strand
CATCATTATTGTTCAATTACGATCACTATTCAAACAGAGAGCAGGCTGATAATTTGTTTTTCCCATAGCTATTTAGATGTCGTTGTTGGTAACTTTTTTTGTTAATTGTGAGTGTAAATATTCTTTAGTTAGTCTTTAAACTGTAGATAAGAATTGTAGATAAATAATGCACATAAAATCAATTGTCGATAGAGAACGGCGTCAGTCATCTTATTAGTCCCATATTAATAGTACCGATATTTTGAATACTCCTCTTCCGCGAATTGTTTTATTGACAGTGACTCATCTAATTCTTATATAATCACTATAAAATGTTAATCGAAATAGTTCACCATATCATAAAAGTTTGAATACCCACCCAATTCGTTGGCGATCCTCAGTGTATGTTATGTTAATGAAGCATGTCATACTGTACGACAAGGGAATGTGTATTACAATATGCCAGTACGTATTTTTTAGATTTTGACGTACTCCGTTCTCTGTTGTGTGTGTCTGCTGTTGAAAACAAACTTCCTCATTTTGTGACTCGCTATGATGACTGAGATGGACCATGTTGATTTGTTAATAGTATTTTGTTTGGGATGGAAAAAAGGAGAGTCAATTTCCCAAAAATGCTCCATCAGCAAATAGCTTAGTGTGCGCTATGGAGAGTATGGCTATGGAATTTACTAACCACACAATCCACAATCATTAAGTCGCAAAACTTTAGCTGCATTTGGTGGATTAAGTCGCAAAACTTTATCTTCGTTTGGTGGCGCCATTAATTTTACTCTAGGAAGACGGAGATCGGTTTTGTTACTGATTGGTACATTTCTTACAAACATTCAGCCAAAGGCCAGTGAAAGTTTTTATCGATGCTTGCCATCC
>NW_022693450.1:374-626 GCF_011630105.1 Anneissia japonica | reverse complement strand
GCAAAGTGAGATAGCCTGAAACAAACACTATTCCATTGAAAGTTTGAAGTTTTTCGGAAAAGTACCCGAAATATGGCGGAAAGACAAAAATTTTCACTAAGCGCTCAACTCGGCGAGATAAGCACTTTCGTGCAAAAAGTGACAATGTTAAAAAGTTGAGTCAAAATGTAATTTTTTTTGTTATGCAAAGTGAGATAGCCTGAAACAAACACTATTCCATTGAAAGTTTGAAGTTTTTCGGAAAAGTACTCG
>NW_022693450.1:0-361 GCF_011630105.1 Anneissia japonica | reverse complement strand
CGGAAAGTCAAAAATTTGCACTAAGTGCTCAACTCGGCGAGATAAGCACTTTTGTGCAAAAAGTGACAATGTTAAAAAGTTGAGTCAAAATGTAATTTTTTTTGTTATGCAAAGTGAGATAGCCTGAAACAAACACTATTCCATTGAAAGTTTGCAGTTTTTCGGAAAAGTACTCGAAATATGGCGGAATGTCAAAAATTTGCTCTAAGTGCACAACTCTGCGAGATAAGCACTTTTGTTCAAAAAGTGACAATGTTAAAAAGTTGAGTCAAAAAGTAATTTTTTTTTTTGTTAGTCAAAGTGAGATAGCCTGAAACAAACACTATTCCATTGAAAGTTTGAAGTTTTTCGGAAAAGTACT
>NW_022693449.1:0-596 GCF_011630105.1 Anneissia japonica | reverse complement strand
GAAGACTGTTTACATGAATTATGCTGTAAGGATAAGGTGCAATTTCTGATATACGCTCCATGGCCTTCTCTATAATAATAATAATAATAATAATAATAATAATAATAATTATTATTATTATTATTATTATTATTATTATTATTATTATTATTATTATTATTATTATTATTATGTTTTCAACGTATTATGACCGTTGAAAAGGAAGTAGCAACAGTGCAACACTTCGATCATCGAGCTCATTGAATTATATTTCAAGTTGTTGACGTGTTACTTAGGAAAATATTAAGAAGACTATATGTTTTGTTTCAACATTATCAAACAAATAAAATTCAAGTTAACAAAATAAGGAGGGGAGGGATGTAATATCCTTAAGAAGTGTTGACCCTATGTCAACTACGTCATCTAGTACACTCTAGGCAAACGAACGCAATGACTGAATAAAGCACGATGTGCAAGAAAGAGGACCTGGCGTATTTCCTCTATATTTAGTGTCCTCGATTACCGAACGCACATATTACTTATTATTATTATTATTATTATTATTATCACATGTACAAATGAAATTTTTACCACATGTACATAAACATAGTCTGAAC
>NW_022693448.1:0-1089 GCF_011630105.1 Anneissia japonica | reverse complement strand
ACCTCAATTAAGGCATTAGCTACTGTGGTTGCCCTAATGTTAGAAAGAGGGATTGCTTCAGGATAGTTTCAAGAAAGAGGGATTGCTTAGTTGCATAATCACAGATCGTTAAGAGATATTTATTTCGTTTAACTGTCCTGGCTAGCGGACCAACAATGTCAATACCTATTCTACGAAAAGGGATATTAATAATGGGCATTGGGATTAAGGGATGTTTAACTTTGGTTTTAGCTTTGTCCATCATTTGACAAACTTTACAAGTGCGGCAATGCTCACTAACAGCTTTGAATATACCTGGCCAATAGAAGTGTTGGAGAATTCTGTTTTTAGTTTTCTCCACCCCTAGATGTCCTGCTAAAGGAGCATCATGAGCTAATTGAAGTATGCTAAGCCTACATTCAGATGGTACTACAATTTGGTCAATTACATTTTCAATTTTCCCACTAATGGGTCGTTTTTGCCATTTCCTAAACAAAATACCCTCTTTCTTGTAGAATGCTACCCTATGATCTTTTATAGCATCTTCATCTATAAGTCTGTCATTTTGAAGTTGAATTAGTTTGGCCCTATCTATATCTAGCAGTAGGGGTTTGTCACTATTTTCAGTATTTATAGTATCCTCATTAGTCGATGAAACATTCTCATCTACCTGGTCATTTGTCCGTTGAGGCCTGTGTACTTTGGGAGCATCAGTTGTCGTAAGTTTATTTGAATCAGATTCATTGTTAGTTATATCATCCACAGTAATTGACACCAGGTAACTGTCATCCTCGTCAAAGTCCTCTAGTTGTACCTTAGCTTGGGCCCTAGTCAGGATACACATTTCCTTCGCTATTACCTCACTACATGAAGAGTCCAAGTCATGTCCTAATAGTACGGTACGTCATGTAAGAGTCCATCAATCACAGCTACCTTAACCAACCCTTTTATCAGTGTACAGTCCAAATTAATTTTAGCTAAGGGAACTGTGATTTCGCCACCTATACCCCGGACTGTTATAAATTCCTCAGGTAAATAACAAGTGTCCGGAATAAATTTAGAATTTACTGCAGTTTGGGTGCAAGCGGAATCTCGGAGAATAGTTACCCC
>NW_022693447.1:0-3578 GCF_011630105.1 Anneissia japonica | reverse complement strand
TGAGAGCCCAACACAAGATGTGGGTATCCTCTAAACCCCCTGGACAAACGAACATACAATAAATAACAAAACAGCACAAAGGCAAGATAGTAAAATCATGAAGTTCCTCCATGGTATAATACATACTCCAAGTATCGAAATGCACGCCATCATGTCGGGATTCAAATGGCAAACACACACATCAGATTAAAACAGCCAATAGCCTATATATTCTACAGTATTATTAAATTGTGTTTTTTTTTCAAGTATGTGAATGAAATTCATAAGCAATTAAGTCACTTACTTGCACAAAGGAAAAGACAACACATCAGATTAAAATAGTCAATAGCCTATATATTCTACAGTATTATTAAGTTGTGTTTTTTTTCAAGTATGTGAATAAAATTTATAAGCAATTAAGTCACTTTCTTGCACAAAGGCAAAGACGACACATCAGATTATAATAGCCAATATCCTATATATTCTACAGTATTATTAAGTTGTGTTTTTTTTTTCCAAGTATGTGAATGAAATTTATAAGCAATTAAGTCACTTACTTGCACAAAGGCAAAGACGACACATCAGATTAAAATAGCCAATAGCCTATATATTCTACAGTATTATTAAGTTGTGTTTTTCTTTTTTAAGTATGTGAATGAAATTTATAAGCAATTAAGTCACTTACTGCAAAGATTATAGACCTTGTAATGGTCCCTATGCTTAAAGTCTAAGAACCTTGAAACTTCTCTAATGGAATTTCTGTACAGCTTCTGTTTGCCAGATGACGGAAATGAAGTAGCTATTACTCTATCTATTAAAAAAACAAAATAATTGTAAGATTTTTATTCAGCTAATCTCTTTCAAGACGTCTCATTAAAAATGAATGGACAAACCTGTGACATACGTAAGATCCAAATCAAAACCTTCTTCTCTATACCTTCTCTTGTTTTCCGAAACCTAAGTAAGAGAAATTATATGAAACTGATATTTATTCATAAACAAACAGGTATGCTCACAATTAAGTACAAAATCATTTTATCATCCTAAATCTTCTTCTGTTACTCCACTTTCCTGTATTTTCCACATTATTTTTAGTTAACTAAAAGGGTTAGGGTTAGGGTTGGATACAAAAATTACCATTCTCCTTGACGCCTTGTTCACATGTGAACTTTCAGTCAACAGACGCACAAACATAAAAACTCGCAAAAGACGACAAACAACAACTAATCTGCAATATAAAATGTTTTTGCATTAAGCAAATAATAAAAATAACAATATGTATACATAATAATAATGATGATGATGATGATGATGATGATGATGATGATGATGATGATGATGATGATGATGATAATAATAATAATATTAATTGCACTAACTCCGACTTAAGGGGAACTTAAAAAATGGAGAAAGTAGAGAACAATTAAGGAAACAACGTTAAGGATAAAAATAACATGACTTCAAGAGGAAAATAACACAAAAGATATTCTTCTTTAAGTTAATGCTAGTTAATAATAATAATAAGAAGAAGAAATATACATACACAACACCATTAATATAGCATAGCATTATTAGTTTAATGTTGGGTGTTAAAAACCTACTTGAAATACTGCTGTACTTCATCAGAGAAGTCAACAGCCACATACACAATCGTTACAGAACCAGTCAGAAATACAATAAACATGTCCACTAAATCTAGTGCTGTGTAGAAAAATAGTTTCCTGAAACAAAAATAGATATTTAAATACATTGTTTAGAAGTGTGTAAGAAATCCCTCTAAAAACACATTTTTACAACATATTTTATCCCTTTGTTTAATTATTTTGCCATTTTAGTCTGCATTTGATTTTTATTTATATCGTTGTAGGTATATATTGGTAATTTAAAAACATGAAGGTATATTGGTATTTCAAACATGATGGTAGTTTAAAGAATGGTGGTGATCTTGGCATTTTAAAACTATTTACAACCTGGTAATTTGAAACATGATGACATCTATAATGTTATTAGAGCTCTTTCAATATCAGACCTATAATGTTTTTACATATAAGACTCACCCTTTTGCAAACATACGCAGTGACAATTCAAAGATAAAATAAGACAAAATAGTCAAAGATATAACATCATAGGTAGTTAGATAAGGTCCTTTCACTGGATCTTCAATTATATCAACAATAACAATTATTATATCAAAGATGACAAGGAACACTCCAAAAAGTCTGCAACAAATAAAAGTTAAAACCAAAATATAAAAAAGCAAAGAGATGTGAACGTCTCAGAGAAATGAAATTGGGCACCCATGACAACTCTTTGTTGTCCACGACAACAACTGAGAGTGCAGGTGCCCAATACAACAATTATGTTTGCATTTAATTATGTGCGCATATGCACTTTTATAATTATGCCAGCATTTCTTATAATTATGTGCGCAGTTTCAACAACTGTACATGCAATGTTCCTCTATATACAACACTATGTGTGAAGACTCGCATGTACAGTTCAACTTTGTGTGTCCAATTAGATTGAGGATAGGCCATGAAAGCATGTGTGCAATATTGCATTGCATTTCACAGCATTGGTGGCATGGGTGAAAGATCTTTGCTCTCCTATACACCAAAAGATCCACTGAATATCTCGGATGAGAAATTGAAATGCACGCCATCATGTTGGGATTCAATATTTCAACATCAATTGGATTGGATTGGATTTATTCGGTGTAAACACCAAGGATGGCCCACAAAAGTCTAGAAGAAGACTTATTTCCAGTGGGGTCCTTCTGGTGGTGATTGGGCAGTACACCGGGAGACAATCCCCTACTCTTTTCCGAAGAGTGTACTGTGTTCTTTTAACGTGGACATGGGCCATAAATGCACACAGGACCAACGGCTTAAACATTTCTTTCCAAAAACGGTGCGCTATTTTAACTTGTATTTCAGCACTCCAGCAGAAACACAAGGAGAGGCACCGATGGGAATTGAACCTGGCACCTAGATCTCCACGGTTCAGCGCACACACAGTGGCTACCACCAGATTAGCTGACTGAGCTAAGCTGCACCATGTGCAGTTGCATTTTACAATACAAAATAAATAAAATTAATATGTACCTGACATACAAATGCTCTACAAATTTCTTTGCTTTAAGTCTTGCTTTCCTGTCATTGAAAAATTATAAATATATTCAGTTTTCAATTTCAAACATCACACATACAATTATTTAGTGATATGTATTTTGCTATAACTCAATATGTATATGTTATAACAACGTCAATGAAAAATATGTAGTTTGTTTCATATCTACCTTATTGTTGTCAGTTCTGGATTATGTTGTTTCTCATGTTGATGTGCAAATGTTTCTTGATCATCTGACAGTTGTAAAACAGCACTTGAGTTACTTTGTACATCATTGATCCCTTTCAAAGTTATGGCATAACTGTCATCTCTAGCAGAATTGTTTTCATTGGAGAAGGTAACAGCTATTTGTGGAATATCAACCTCATCTTCATCTTCAAATCGTTCATAACTCATAGTGATAATGTGAATCACGCCACGGTGAATGACATTAAAATTATAAATGTCAACAACTACTGTAAAAAACTAAG
>NW_022693446.1:0-992 GCF_011630105.1 Anneissia japonica | reverse complement strand
GCCACTCCGAATTTAGACCACGCACAGAAATCTTCCCCCTCTCCCAATGGTGGCGCCAGGAAATGACTGAGACGGGAGTACGATGACAACAATGAGAGTTTAACGTTATTTAACGCCAGCTATCCCTGCTGTTAACGTATATGAACCGATACTTTAACATTCCGATTCGTAAAATGTAAGAGTTCATGGTCCTTCTTATTAATAAGTCCATGAATATAGTATGGGCGTGGCAGTAACCTATACATATCGGGCCGGTGTCCTGAACAGAAAATATATAATTGGTTTTTTTTTCTAATGTAGGCCTACAATCCTTTTGGAAAACCATTTCCAAAACCTTACAAATGTAATGGTCAATCATTTATAATTATAGCAAATTTAAAATAAAACTTACGTCGATTTAGGAACCAAATAGTCTTCGCTGATTTGAGGTCTACTGTTAGTGTCGATCTGTGCTTTTTGTGGCGTAGAAATAAGAGAGAAAGGAGGAAGTAACAAGGTGTTGAACAATGGTTGGCTCTTTCGGACTATGCCCCTTAACACAGTAAATATTTGTATAATCAACACAGTAAATATTCGTATAATCGCTCATTCCGCGTGACTGGAATAAAATTATATAGGACACCCTAGCTCTTCTATAATACCGCTATTGAATAATACAGTGCGTTAGGATGGACGCGCATATCTTGGGGGAGGGGGACGGTGGGCACATCTCTTTAACATATTTTTAAAGGGGGTGGGGGTGGCTCTCCCTCCATTTTCGGCGGCAGTGTAATTTCATAAGTCAATATGATGAGTTTCCTATCCTAATAAGTTTACAATATTTCGGTCTGTCGAAGAATTGTGTTGAGCCTCGATGATTCATGACCTCTTCCCGTCGGGAGCCCTTTCCAACTGCACCCAACCTCACTGGAGCCCCACTGCCCTCTTCCACTTATTGACGCCAGCTATCCCACTGCTGTTAACGTATACGAACCGATACTTCAATATTCTGC
>NW_022693445.1:0-753 GCF_011630105.1 Anneissia japonica | reverse complement strand
GTTAGGATCTGGGTGAAGAAGGTTGTGACTGAGTCTTTGTAAAGATGAGCTCGGTCATTACGGATGTGGGCGCCATTCAAACAGACTTCTCCTATGACTACCCAGCCAAGGTCTAAACGGTGTGCCCAAGGTTGGTTGTCACCTCCATTTATTACTTCCCTCACTTTGTGAAATTGAGGTGCATCTCTGCCAATTAAAAGTGAAACTTCGGCATCCTCCCTCAAAGGTGGTAGTAGCGAAGCAATAGGCCTCAAGTGATCGAACACTTCCGAAACTTCAGGAGTGGGTACTTCTGACACATCACCAGGTATGCCATCACATTCTCGGACAGTTGGAGCAAGAATCTTCGCTTCACCATCAAGGCTTTCAACAATTAGGCCTGATAGACTTCTGCCTGCTACTTCTTGGCAACCTCCTACTGTTTTTATAGCATAAGTACAAGGCTTGCATTGATGTTTAAAACTTTCTAGAAGTTTTCTGTTGATGAGAGAGCCATCACTTTGGTCATCTATCAGCACATAAGTTGTTATTCTCTTGTTTGGGTTACTCTCATGATAAACGTTTGCAAGACATATCTTGGCACAGGATCGTCCTTCAGTGTACTGCCCACACACCTTTGTACATTTTGGTTGTAAAATTTTGTTTTCGGCTTGCAAACTTACGCTCGTAGGTGTATTAACCCGAGTGCTTGGGATTTCTTTATGCATGACTGTCAGATGGTTTCGGCTACACTTTTGACATTGCAGTTTAGAC
>NW_022693444.1:0-668 GCF_011630105.1 Anneissia japonica | reverse complement strand
GGGGGTTGCTAGGCCTCTAGTTTGGCGCTATGCACTTTCGCACCTAACTTTTAAACTTAATTTTTTTACCCCAGTGTTCTTCTCACAGTCACAACATATAATTATAAAAGTTAAACATTTTTACATCATTCAACCACCCACAAAGTACCTTTTTCAACAAATAAGTACAGTACAGGACAGCAAACCTTTGCTCGCTAGCACGACGAGAGCTGCAGCCATTTGCAATCAGTAGGAAATTGCCAGAATGTCCGAGTTTACAGTGCAAAGTTTTATGTAATTTAATCATTTATGAAAACTTAATTATTTGCGTGTTGTTTGATTATGATGTAGGGCACATGAAATTCACATGTACAGTAATTACTTTAAAATTAGTAAATGATCCAAATGTATACACAGACCAAGGAGGTATTAAATACCTCCTTGCACAGACATACAAATAGGGCCTGGCCAGTGGCGGCACCAGTGGGGGGGCAGGGGGGCTTCGGTTTGGTCAAGCCCCCCCATCTGCCAAAGCTCATCGGGCGTGCAGTCGGATCAAAAGAAAACAAATGATATGCCTAGTTTTCCCATCCCAGCCATTTCCAGCCATCTAGAAGTCCCAATTTTTTTCTAAATCTTGTTTTGGGAAGAGGAGACATCCCCTCCCATACCCACCCCCGGCTCGGCCT
>NW_022693443.1:0-739 GCF_011630105.1 Anneissia japonica | reverse complement strand
CACCTTGCATACATTAGTACTGTATGCTAATTGAAAAGTTGTAAGCTTAAATGTTTGAGTTGAACCTTGAGATTTGGACTGTTCCATTTAATGTGTAGTGATTCTTTTATTCGTAATCTAATTTCACTGTTGTCCTGGTCAATGACGTTGAAGCAAGTGGTATTAGCTAATGTTTTGCATTTTTTATTTTCATTTAGATGTTTTAAAATGTGTGAATTTTTGTCTTTGCCAAGGTGTTCGTCAATCCTAGTACTCAAGTGTCGGCTAGTATAGCCTATATAGGTGGAATTACATCCACCACATTTGAATTTGTACACTACCATAGGGCGAAGATTACTAGGGATTGCGTCCTTGATACTGAACATGTTTTTTATTTTTGTAGTGGTGAAAACAATGTTTAATTTCGATCCGGTGCAATGTTTAGTTACAATATTGTGTATCTTGTATTTAATATCATCAGAATATTTACCAATAAATGGAAGTTTGGAATACATGACTTTGTGAGCATCATCATTAACCTTTGATTTAGTGTAGTTAGTTACACTATTATCAATGTATTGTTTACAAATTTTATCAATGACATATGAGGGGTAACCATTTCTTAACAGTATGCCTTTTAGATTCATCAAATCATCATGGAAGCCCTTCCAACTATTATTGATTTTATAAATTCCGTCAATAAGTGTTTTGATTAGTCTCAGCTTATAAGTTTGTGGACAGAAACTACAAAATGCCAAAA
>NW_022693442.1:561-1084 GCF_011630105.1 Anneissia japonica | reverse complement strand
TACGTGTACTGTATGTGTGTGCGCAGTCACTAGGCTAACGTGGCAATTGTCTATTCTCAAAACGATATATATATACATATATATATATATATAAATACATATATATATATACATATATATATGTATATATATGTATGTATGTATAATGTGTGTATTTATATTATATATATGTATGTATGTATGTATATATATACACATCTAGATGTGTATAAGAGACAGGCCTGAAGGTGGCGCTTTACTACGACGGCCATCTTAATTCACAAACGTTTTCGGCCATAGGCCTTCATCAGGTGTACAGCATAAAAAAAGAAAAAACTATATATACAAATATAACGGACGTAAGACAAAGCAACATAAGACGTGAAGCAACGCTATAACAGAAAAAAGAACAAAAACCTTAAGGGCGTATGCCAAGCTACAAGCTTGACAGCAGTCAAATAAAAACGCGGGAAAAATATACTATGGTGAAAATCATATACATATATATAAACTATATATAAGAAGAAATAAAATGTAGGCCTAT
>NW_022693442.1:0-486 GCF_011630105.1 Anneissia japonica | reverse complement strand
AATAATCAAACACATGGTCCAAAATCCGAATCCAAACAAGATAGAAATTAAATCTTAAAAGCATTAAAAGATACATTAAGACCGGAGGGAGCAATAGTGCCTAATTTAAAAATCAATTTTTGCTCCAAGTTTTTTCTAATAGTGTCGGATCCTTGACAGAGAGAAAACACCAGTGATCTTGATATCTTCTTTACTGTGGTTATGACTAAAATGCGATGCAATGGGTAAACCAGCTTGCCGGAGACGGATGGATCTAAGATGTTCAGTAAAACGATCTGCCATTCTCCTGATGTGTACTGCCATTCTCCTTTTGGTTTCGCCGATGTATACAAGATTACATTTAATACAGATAATAGCGTATATGAGATTGATGGAAGTGCATGAGAAAGTGTCCTTGATAGCATGAGTGCCGGATGGTCCATTAAGAATATTGGTGGAGTAGATGTGTGCGCAAGTATTACAACGAGGCCTATGGCATGAAACAGT
>NW_022693441.1:0-635 GCF_011630105.1 Anneissia japonica | reverse complement strand
GAATTAAAAACACAAAAATATTTTGCGCGCTTGGCGCGCATTTTTTTAGGGCTTTTTTTAGTTTTTTTTGACTTTTTAAGTTATTTAAACACATAATAGTCCCAAACTCAAGAAAGACAAATTTAAGATAGATTATTTTCACCTAAAAGAAGGGCCTCAATGTGTATAGATGGTGAAAGCATATGTTTGTAATAAATAAAACCATGATGAAAATGCTTATATTTAGTTTCAAACACACGTGTGGCCTATAATATAAATAAGATAAGACAAATGCATCCTCTGAAAGTGCCTAAAATTCTCAAATTCTTTACGCGCATTTCTTGTTACGGTAGGCCAATTTCCTCTATAAATTGCACATTTTAGGGAGTTTTCATCAATTCCGACGAAATTAGAATTAAAAACACAAAAATATTTTTTTAGTCCCAAACTCAAGAAAGACAAATTTAGAATAGATCATTTTCACATAAAAGAAGGGCCTCAATGTGTATATATGGTGAAAGAATATGTTTGTAATAAATAAAACCATGATGAAAACGCTTATATTTAGTTTCAAACACACGTGTGTGGCCTATATTATAAATAAGATAAGCCCTATGTCGTATTGTTTTCTATGGGGAGTGGGGTGGGGTTTGGTG
>NW_022693440.1:0-578 GCF_011630105.1 Anneissia japonica | reverse complement strand
TTAAAAGTATTAGGAAATGTTCTTAAATTCACCTTTATAATAATTTACAATCGCCCTGCATTAGAGCAAATACGTTCCTTGAAATCTATTTCATTTTCTACCATTTTGCAGTTGATTAGTCCTATTGTTTTTATCCAACGGCCTAATTTTTGTGGCCGCATTGAAAAGGACTAGTTAGATGTTCTGTGTTCATAAATAACGTTTATAAACGAAAATAAAAAAAAACAAAATATTTGCTAAAAATTATGCTTTAATTCATTTATGTTTTGAACAAATTGACAACACTTTAACAATGTATAGGCCTACTTGCGAAATAATTATAAATAGGCCCAAATTGCAAATTGCATATTGCCTTAATACAGCTGTGTGCAATGATACTGTCCAATGTTTAATCAATTATCAAGTAGGTAGCAATCACTTTTTATTCCCAATAAAGATTTAGGCATTTTGTAGCTAAAAATAAGGAAATTCAACTAACCAATACACCTGTTCCAACAACCTGAAAAAGAACAGAAAATATATTAATAATTCAAAATATGTGTGTAACAAGTTATTGTTATTTATTACACTGTATTCCC
>NW_022693439.1:0-2135 GCF_011630105.1 Anneissia japonica | reverse complement strand
ATAAACAAAACATAAAGACGACATAGAAATTATCAGTATGATTTAATAATGTAAAACTTCATTTTTGTTTGCATATATAAAGTACTGCAATAAATACATAAGAAAAAACTGCTTATAGTTGACTAGAAATAATTACAATATTCGATCAAAAACTGTTACATTACTTGTTGGATGAATGTCACTTTGACCTGTGCATTTCTTAAACATAAATGCATACGGAGATAACATAAATTATATCTATAGAATCTACAAGTAATAACAATTATAACGCAATAGGTTTAATAAGAAACAGCAACCAGAAATAATGAACGAATTACTTAGTGCTTAATAATAAACAAATGAGCGCAAATATAACCTCAAAACAACAGCAACGGTGTTCTCTTTTCGTCGGGACGTGTAGACTCAAACCTATACATTATGACCGCCAAAGTAACATTTATTTCCAAAAAATGTATTCAATAACAAATCCGTCACAGCAAACAAAACACCTAATATCAACCCACTTGTACCACCATTACACAGGGACGTAGCCAGGATTTTGAAAGTGGGGAGCCGTTATGCGAATTACGTAGGACCCCGGCGGGGGTCAAGGGGGCGAATCCCCCTGTGAAGTAGCGCACTCCGAACGTTCTTAGGACTGCTTGAGAGGATAAAGTAAAAATTGCAATAGACGTATTATAAATAAGCGCAAAAATAATTATATAATAAATCAACAGTGGCAGATCCAGGAATTCGAAAGAGAGGTGAACCAGGGAGGGACATTCACAGACTGAGTAACCACTCACCTCAGCCCCACCATGGTTCCATGGGGCTGAGGTAAGAAAATTTATGATTAGGGCATCTCAGGACGGCCGGAAATTACACTCTTGCACATCAATTTGTATATATTTTTCTTTTTTTTCCTTAAATAATGAAGTGGGGATGGCTCTGCTCAAAACATTCTTTATCCAGAATAGTCATAATCACGAAAAATTGACGTGAAAAACCAGGTCACATCATAAAAACAAACAGCAGTCTATAAAACATACATTAGGAGCCGACTCGATGGGGTTTAATGTCATACCCAGGGAAGGGCACATACCTGTTTTGAAATGTGGAGGAGGAGGGCATTTTGTGAGTCCACACCCACCTCAGCCCCACCATGGTTGGAGTTGAGGTGAGAAAATGTGAGGAAATAGTACCTCTAGATGGCCAGAAACGACATTTTTAGTAAAATTCATCATCGTCACATCACCATTAGTCAAAATGAAGCGCCAAAAAAATTCTCATGATCCTGTACCAGAGATTTTTGACAACCATAGAGATCTTATTAATGTGTGTGTGATATACCACAGAAACCAAAGCTTAAAAACATTGCCTTTGACTATGTACTTTACATAGGTCTACTTCAAAAACTTTATTTCACAACCACCTCAGCCCCACCATGGCTGGGGCTGAGGTGAGAAAATTTTAGGAAATACTACCTCTCGAGATGGCCGGAAATGACACTTTTATATAGTAAATATTATAGTCAAAATGAAACGCTAACAAATTTCTCATGATCTTTTATCAGGGATCTACTTAATATCCAGCACAACTTAGGCCTAACTATAGCTTACTAAGCTTTAACTATATATACTATTTTCGCATTTAGCACAATTTTCTTCACTTTTTATTGCTATTAATATTATTATCAATTATTACTATCGTCATCATCATCATCATTATTGTTATTATCATTATTACTATTAGTAGTATTATTATACAAAAATTTAAAGAAACTTGGAAAAGGATAAAAACGAATTGAACCGCAGTATCGCTTTTCTATTTTAAAAGACCTGGCCTATGATTTATGGATTTAAGATTTTTTTTAATCACGCTTAGGCCTATGTGTTCTATTAGACCAATGTATAACGTGTACTGATGCATATTTACATGTTTTAGAAGTACAGTATACATTTTGAGTAATCCCAGGAAAGAATTTGTATTGGCTCAAAAATTCAAAAATAAGCTTTAAAATTTTAACACTGTGTACAAAGTGGGGGGGGGGGAGCCGCGGCTATCCTCCCCCTGGAGTCCCTGCCATTGCAAATGGTTTGAAAACATGTCTTTTATGGCAAGACTCAACCCACTGCCTATTTCAGCAGTCCCTATTA
>NW_022693438.1:0-1027 GCF_011630105.1 Anneissia japonica | reverse complement strand
AAGAAGAAAAATGACCACGTGCTAGTATTTAGCAATATTTCCTTATGGGTTTATTATTATCACACATAGACTACGCAACAGTAAAAATATCAAGAGCAATTCAAATGCTTAACAGATTAAAATACTTTATTCCCACGGTATACTTTTAACAATATACAAGGCTTTAGATTTGCCACATTAATTATGCAATCACGTATGGGGATCGGCCTCCCCAAATAAACTACAAAAAAAATGCATATGCTTAAAAAAAAAGCAATGAGAATTATATCTAAGTGGATTACTTTGGTTTATTCGACCAAAACAATTTACTTAATATCTACAATAAATATGATAAACAACTAGCGATGATTAAGTATGAAAAAAAATCAGCTTCCAATTGCATTTGATAAACTTTTTCTAAAAATGGAGGATATGCATAACTACGAAACAAGAAATAAATGTAATTATCAGATGCCTATGAAAAGAATAAATGTAGGACAAAATGATAGAGCTTACAGGGGCTGAAAAATTAGGAATAGTTTATCTGATCATATAAAACACTGTAACGTAATTGGTGAATTAAAGAAACGAGTCTACACACACATACTTATTCACTATGTTTAATTATTATTATTAATATAAGAATAATTTTATTTAGGGTCACTGTTATTATTATCATTGTCAGTATTATCAGATATCGTATTTATTTTATGTTATTAAAGATTAGTATTACTCGTCGCTCACATCACGAACTAACACAATCAATGTAGATTGTGTTAGTTCGTGAAATCACAGTAGCGCGTCAAAACGAGAGCGTATTGGTTGTCAAGCAATTTTGTATTCTTTACCACATAAAAAGTCATTAACAACAACAGCGCGTATTTTGACGCGCTTTTTTGATTTCACGAACTAACACAATTGAATTTAATTGTGTTAGTTCGTGATGTGAGCGACGTACTATTTGTTATTATTATGGTTATTACGAATTATTATGATTATGCTTGCTATTTATTGTTATTATTTTATCAGTACAGGTCACAAGTATTAT
>NW_022693437.1:447-792 GCF_011630105.1 Anneissia japonica | reverse complement strand
CTTCCACTCCCTGCAAATAAAAACCATCAAAATGATGATGAAATTCACATATTTAGGCCTACATAATAGTATAGTACTGCTGGTAATGTAGTATTTAGATAGCATCATTTATGGTTATGGTTGTGTCATAAGCTGCCGGTTTTTTTCCTATAGTGTTGGCAATGCCGCAATCTGTGAAAGGTGGGTGGGAAGCAGGGGCGGATTTAGGGGGGGGCCGCCCCATCCCCGTCCCCCCCTTTTGGGAGGTAAAAAAAGAAAAAGAAAAAGAAAAAAAGAGAGAAAAAGGAAAAAATGATGGCCAAGAATGCCTCAAATGTTATGTTCGGGCGTCTAGAACACAAAAAT
>NW_022693437.1:0-360 GCF_011630105.1 Anneissia japonica | reverse complement strand
CCGGCCCCCCCTTTTGGACCTTTCTGGATCCGCCCCTGGGAAGGGGGAATCTGTTGAGTCCACACCCACCTCAGCTCCACCATGGTTGGGCAGTCAGACCATAAAAATTATATAAATAGGCCCACACTAATATTTTCGGCAGAGATCTAAGTAATCTGTGTGATTTTCCAAAGAAAACAACTTTAAAACAAAGTTCCCCTTACCCACCTCTATAAAACACGTCACTCCCGCTCCACGGGAGAGCATTTGATGAAATAGTACCTCTAGATAGATGTCTGAAAATGATACTATATACTGAAATTCATTATCATCACATTACCCTTATAGTCAAAATGATGAAGCGCTAACAAAATTTCTCAT
>NW_022693436.1:0-665 GCF_011630105.1 Anneissia japonica | reverse complement strand
TCCTATCCTTCAACACTGGCCCCAAAAAGTGTCGTCCTCATATCTCAAATCAATTTGTAAAAAAATTTTTTTTGAACTTGCGAGGTCCAAAAGTTACGGAACCTAGCCCACCCACGAAGCTCACCTATGCTTCGTTCGATCGAATCCCTCCCAACGTTAAGAGATACGGGTGCGCAAATTCCGTCTCGAAAACCCGGTTTCCTCTCGCCTTCGTGTAACAAAAAACGCGGAATTCGGATTTCTCGGTTGTCTTCGAAGGGTCCTATCCTTCAACACTGGCCTCAAAAAGTGTCGTCCTCATATCTCAAATCAATTTGTAAAATTTTTTTTTTCATCTCTGCGAGGTCCAAAAGTCACGGAACCTAGCCTACGCACGAAGCTCACCCTGTCTTCGTTTGATCGAATCCCTCTCCCAACGTTAAGAGATACGGGTGCACGAATTCCGACTTCAAAACCCGGTTTCCTCTCTCCTTCGTGTAACGAAAGACGCGGAATTCGGATTTCTCGGTTGTCTTCGAAGGGTCCTATCCTTCAACACTGGCCCCAAAAAGTGTCGTCCTCATATCTCAAATCAATTTGTAAAAAAAAAATTTTTTGAAATTGCGAGGTCCAAAAGTCACGGAACCTAGCCCACCCACGAAGCTCACCCTGTCTTCGTTCGATCT
>NW_022693435.1:0-507 GCF_011630105.1 Anneissia japonica | reverse complement strand
GGATACTATTTTGCATTTTGTATAGCACACTCATGTTGGGTTTGTACTCTTGTATGCAAACTAGTCTACCACGTCCAGTGGCGTAGAAAAATATTTTTCATTGGGGGGGATGATTGGCGTGTTAGCCAGTGTCGTAACAGGCGCGTGTGGGGTGGGGCAGGGGAAAAACTGCCCCTCCCCTGACGGTTTTTACCGGGCCGACCAAGTCGTCGTACCAGGCTGGGTAATAAGAGAAAAGAAAGAGGGGAGAGGGAGGGAAAGAGGAAAAGAAAAGGAAAGAAAAAGAGAAGAGAAAAATAAAGACAAGAATAAAAAGGAAGCTATCATAATGACCAGACTCACAACACCAATGCAACCCCTTCTCCACTTCAAAAACTGTCATAGCTCCTTTGATCTATGCTGCCCGATGGCGTAACCACTGGGGGACAAGGAGAAAATATCTATCTTTGAAAAATCTTCCCCCCCCCCCCTTTATAAATGCCCTTTCATCCACTGAAAGTGCCTAAA
>NW_022693434.1:0-699 GCF_011630105.1 Anneissia japonica | reverse complement strand
CTAAAGTCAAAACTATGTTAAATATGTTTATGGTACTGTACTGTGTTTGAAAAAATAATAATATATTAATATTTCTCCTCAACCAAAAAAAAAAAAAAAAAAATTTAGAAATGTTGATGTTAATGTTAATTATACAGTAGCAGATACAGTACAGTACTGTCATACTGTACAACAAAGAGTTTTACATTATATTATCATTATGCTATATTCTCACATAAAGTGATCTGCTGGTGAGATGACCACCAAGTTTGAAAAAAAAAATGTGGGCTATTGTTTCAAACACAACCGGTTTGACCGTTTCATAAGCAAAATAGACTGCTGAAAGTCTTATGAGTTAGGCCATAAAAAAAATTGTTATGTTGGCATAACGGGTCACAAAAATAGGATAGGTAGGTAGGTAGGGATTTTTTTATTTTTTTTTATTTATATATATATATATATTTTTTTTATTTATAATATATTTAGCAAGGACCTTGAAATCTAGAAAAATCAATTAAATAAGCCTATAAACCCTCTAATTGTCAAACTTTTCGCCCTTAGACCATTTTAAAACATTTTGAGTGGCGTCCGATCACGCCCACTTAGCTCACATAAGCTTTTTTTTCATAAAATTTAAATAAAATGTCTAGGGTCAGCCTATTTTTTTAGGGTAGGTCGGGTTACGCCAACATAACAATGTTTTTTTATGTCCTTAATGGA
>NW_022693433.1:0-914 GCF_011630105.1 Anneissia japonica | reverse complement strand
TGTGGGTGTGTATGTGTGTGAAACTGTAGGGTAGCGAAATGAACTGGAAAGAAAATAAATTAGACATTAGACAAGAAGTTTGTTGCATATAAACCTATTAAGGATTTAGGATAACGAGCAGTCGGGATGAGAAGGAAACATGGAATGTATTGTAGACCTACAAGCTTATGATATAACATATAAAGTAAAAATTATTCTTTGAAGACATACGCAAATTGGACTGAAAAGTTGGGAGTGTTTAGCTTCTTAATCGTGCTATGAAGGGATTACCGTCTTTCACACTGTTTTCAATTAACCTATTTGGGTAGGCAAAGCGTGACACCCTTGCACTAATGAGTCTTAACCTAGTAATTATTAGAAGCGTTCTGACTTCCCATTGAGATGTACTGTACTAATAGTAATTATAGTTTTATTTATTCTAATAAAGGAGAACATAATCTTTGAGAAATTCACTATTCCCATGAACTAATCAATGAAATACCACACAGGAATAATTAAAGTCAGATCTTAGCATTGGCTAGCTCAAGATGAATTCGGAATATGTTGATATTTAAATAACAGGTCTAGGCTATGGTTGACGCTGATTGATGTTAGTAGAACCGTATGAATATAATACCGTTTCTATGAAGGAGTATAATGCCTTTATCGGTAATGAAATATAGAATTTATTTTTATATTTACAATATAGGGCTTGGGAGGTGTGGCGCAGTTGGACTATTTTAAAACACAGAATCGTTTCTAATTTTTTTCGACTTTCTTTATTAGATAAATAAGCTATACAATAAGCGGACCCTGTTCTCTGGAGGGGAGAGGGTGGGGTGAGATGTGGAAAGACTATGTAGCAGTCAAATAAATTAATACCATCGAGTGTGCTTTGAATCATTTAGCTAAGTCATGGAATGATCATGTTCTTG
>NW_022693432.1:0-12051 GCF_011630105.1 Anneissia japonica | reverse complement strand
TATATATACATGTATTTGATACATACATTTATATATATATACATGTATATATATATATATATATATGTATTTATATATATATATGTACCATATGTATATGTATATATATGTATATATACATACATATATATATATACATATGTATATATGTATACATATCTATATATGTGTATATATATATGTTCGCCTGCTGGCCGATGGCCTCCTCGAACTCCATTCTGATCTGTTCTTTGCCAGATTTGCCCAGTTCGCACCAAGCTCCTTCTGGAAAAGATATCTTGTTAGGTCTTCTTCTTTTTCTTTTGTGTCCGTATGGCGTCCATACTGATAACTTTTTAGGCCACCTGTTATGGTTCATGCGAGCTACATGGCCTGCCCACGCCCAGTTTTCCAGATACATTTTTAATCTTTGTTGCCTTTCCTTTGATTTGATTTTATTTATTCGCATCTCATATAAAAACAGTACAATCATTAAAACAATACACAATATAAAAGGCATAAAATTCATTTGAAAAAAAGTTACCAAAAAAAAACAAGCAAAAGGCCAGTACAAAGTCCAAGAAGATTGATGGAGGAATTGAGGAATTAATACAAAGGAGATGCAAGGATAGCCCAAAAAAGTCCTAAAAAGGTCTTATTTCCATTGGGGTCCCTATGACGAAAAACCAAGAAGGCCGAAGGCAGCATCAAAAGAAATTTCAAGCCAAATTAAAAAAGAAAAAGAAAAAACAAAATGAAAAAGTAGAAAGGTTCAAAAAGATTAATAAAAAACCACCGAAGCAGATTCTTCATTACATGCCTTTTCCTTTAAATATCCTTTAACTTTAGATTTAAAATTACTAAGTGAGGGGCAAGTGTTTATCTCTTTAGGTAACGAATTCCAATCCTTGATTGCTTTATAACAGAAGGTGCTTTTGGGCAACAGAAGAGAGTGTCGGGACCCTAAAATTAAAAGTACTTCCCCTCGTACTATACTTATGTGAAATACGGTGAAAATTAATGGAGAGATAGGGTGGGCAGCAATTATGAAATATTTTGAAAACATGACAGACCCTTAAAAACATCACTCTTTCGGAAACATTAAACATTCCAGTTTCAGATAATTGTGGTTGGCCAACATGTGTACGGGGCTTAAGGTTTAAAATAAAACGTACAGCTTTGTTTTGCGTAACTTGAAATGTTTTAGATAATTTTTTGCCAATACTTGGAAACCATGAAGAAGCTCCATAGTCGAAAAGAGGCTGCACGAGAGCCATTGTGAGAATTTTACGACAAAATTGATTTTAAGTACGAACTTTGGCGATAAAGGTATTTTAGGCGGGAATTTGCTTTCTTTATAGCTGAGATAGCTATAAAGTCTCTGGAAACATGTTGGTTAATCTTGACACCAAGGTAATTTACAGAATCGCAGCCTTCAATAATGTGTCCAGAATAATCCAGTTTAAAACGATCGACTTTCCTCAGCCTATGAGAAGTGCCAAAGAGAATACATTCAGTTTTAGTTGGATGAAGGGACAATTGATTATCAATCAGCCAGAGGTTACATTTCGTGAGGTTATCAATTAGTTTGCGTTCTATTAAATTCGAGTCTTTGTGGGAGAATGTGATTACACTATCGTCGACATACAAAAGCATATTACAGTCATCATCTAAACAAAACGGCATATCGTTAACCTAAATGGTAAACAATAGGGGCCCTAATAGGCTACCCTGAAGAACACCGTGATTAATATTAACAAGATTTGATTTAACACCGTTTAATTCAACAAGCTGTTTTCTGTTTAAGAGATAATTTCGAAACCACCCCACAGATCTAAAACCAAGAAAAGATAATTTATCACATAAAATATCATGGTTGACCGAGTCAAATGCTTTTTGAACGTTTAACATGACCATTCCCGTGAGAAGACATTTGTAAACGAACATGATCCATTAGTTGTATTAAACAAGTATCCGTGGAGAAATTTCTCCGAAATCCGGACTGATATTGATACATAATATTGTTTTCTTCGAGGTATGTTCCAACCTGTTCGAAGACAACTCTCTCTAGAAGTTTAGAGAGCGAACTAAGAATGCTGATGGGGCGATAATTATTAATGTCAGTCCTAGAGTATTTTTTATGTAGCGGCTTAACCCTTGCTAACTTAAATTCATCGGGTACACATTCAGTGGTAATGGATTGATTAATAATATGAGTAATGGGTATACATAGGATATATCTTCATTTTCCACTTATCAACTCTTCTGATGTTGAGCATAGACCTCTCCATACTTCTTTGCCCCACTGGCATTTTTGTGGAAGTATTTGCGTTAATATCCATGTTTCAGTTCCGTGTGTCATTCATGACTTTTTTAAGCACATGGGCTTGGCTTTCTCTTTCAAGAATTTACCATACTGGCCAAATCTCTTCCATCTTTCCATTATTTTTTTTGTCAAGTTCTTTCTCTTTGTTTAACTTAGGTAATAACATGGAATTTTAATGAATTTTCAATCTTTTTACACATGCTATATCCAAATATATATAAATATATATATATTTATACTTCCTTATGTTAAAAGGAAGGACACTTTTTAAATGTCAATACTCATTTTAAATAAATATTTAGCATAGAAAATTACAGGAACTTCATGAATCAATTTGTTTACACACATGCTATATCCAAAATCAAAGGAATTAGTTTTTACGCACACACCGACGTGGAAAGTTTAGATTAATAAGTTTGATAGGTACAGTATAATGTTTTATTCACTACCAGCGGACTTAACCAATGGAAGCTTTTCTATACTTTCACTAACACTATTAGTGGTAACGTTAAGTTTACTATCACTCACACAAAGATAATATTCAATAATTTTACCATGGAATTTTGGTCATATATTTGGCCCGGTGTCTATGAGTCGCGGCGATATATGAATTTTTATCGTAAAAAAGGATTCCCTCCAGCTGAAATACAAGGAGAGCAGCAGATGGAATTAAAACCAGAACCAAATATCAGAAAGGATCATTTGCGGTCTAGCGCACACACAGTGGCTATCATCTATCAATCCAAGTACTATGTCAAATTTGCGCGAGCAGATAGCTCAGTCGGCTAATCTGGTGGTAGCCACTGTGTGTGCGCTGAAACATGGAGATCTCTAGGTCCCGGTTCATTCCCATTGTTGCTATCCTTGTGCTTCAACTGGAGGGTAAATTGCAAATTTCGGATGAGACGTCTCTTAAAGATGTTGGTCCCGTGTGCATTATGGCCCAGTGCACGTTAAGAAACCACTACACTCATCTTCAAACTGTCGTGGGGGTATTTGTGTTTACATCGAATAAATCCATTCATCCATACGGCTCAGCAAAGCTCTTCTATAATATGTGTGGTTTTGGAGATGTTGTCTGTTGTTGGAATGCGGTGTTTATGTAATATGATTCAGTTTTTATATTGATAATTTTTTTTTTTTACTTATTTTATTTGTTATTTACGTTTGCTCCTGTAGGAAAATTCAACTATTCTTCACGTGTTGGCGTACAACGCATCTGCGTCATTACTGAGACGTGCATTAGAGAAAACGAGTGAAAATGTTAACAAGACCAATAAAGTGAGTATAATATCAGGAAAACAGAATATTCATTGTAAACGAAAGCTTTATAAAATGAATAAGTAAATGCTCGACTGAATGCTAAGGCATTTAAAACAATTTTTAATACTATTTTCTAGTACAGACCTACTATTAAAGTGTACTGTATTAGTAATATTAATTAGCTGCTAAATGCTTTCTTATTTCATTTCCTTTCTTTTTTTCAATGTGTAACATATGCTCGTGGAACATGACATAGATAGTTTTCAAAAGAAGTGTTGTTTTTGTTGAAAATAGCTCGAAGTTTGTTTGAGTTGCTTCAAGAATATCTAAGTATATCTTAGAATAATATCTGCAGGTAATCAAAACAGAGAAATACATGATTGAAAAGTGAGACTGGCTGCTGATTAGTGGAAAACTAAACAATACCTGACACTAAGTTTTAAATGACTTAAGACAAAAGCCAGTATTCATATTTAGTTTCGGGTGGGTGTTATGTGGAACGACTTAACACCAAATCTTTATCTGCCTACCTACCATCTACGCGGCCGCTGGCGTAAGTAGATTTGAATCCCGTTAGCTGAATTTCTTGATTCCTCCTTCATTGCTGACGAAGTCCTGCACCAATGGAAGAAAGCTGCTGTTGTACCAATACCCAAAACTTCCTCAGCCACATGAAACAATCTTAGACCAATTATAATAAAACTGATCACTTTTCCAAAGCAGCTGAACAATTTGTCTCGAACTGGCTTTTTAACGACACCAAAGACAAGATCCACCAATTTGGAAGCAGAAGGGGCATGTCCACCTGTCATTATCTAATTAAGTTAATTAACAATCTATGTAGTCATTCAGACAATACTAAAGCACACAATAATCTGTTGTTATTACCGTTTTTTCAAAGGGCTTCGACCTTTTAAATCATAATATATTAATGCAGAATCTCATTTATATTAATGTTTATGCCTTTCTGCTTCCTTGAATTGGGATTTCTGAAATAATCGAAGCCAGTCTGTTAGATACAAATGTACTTTATTTGAACTAAAAACATTAAATGGTCCAAATCAATAATAATTGACAAAAATTTATTTGAGGAATTATTGATGTCCCTTTTTTTATCTAAATATTTATATTTATTGGTTTGCTAATGGTATTTTTTAAATGATAATGAATGATTTATTAATGAAAATTTTTATATTTTAATTGTATGTACCGTATGTGATTTTTAAATGTCTGAATAAATCCATGGATGAATGAATGAGTATGTTAGATGAGGATGAAACGAGCGCTTCTTTAAATAGATGTCGCTGTGGGTTGGTTTGTGATAGACTGAATATGACAAATAATAATAATAATAATAATAATAATAATAATAATAATAATAATAATAATAATAATAAGTTATTGCTATTTTGTTCATCATAATACCATTGTCAGTATTGATTATTTCATTATCAACAACTTATTATTATTATTATTATTATTATTATTAATGTTATTATTATTATTAATGTTATTATTATTATTATTATTATTATTTTTATTATTATATATTCTTGTACACATTGTAGCATGGATGCACACCGCTACATGACTGTCTGTATGCTTCGAGGCCCTTTGAGGTACAGCGAAATACGGCATTGTGCCTAATGGAGTATGGCGCATTACTCTCAATAAAAGATAAGGTAATGCACTAAAAGAAAATGCATCAAAACAATATTCGAATCAAATAGTAAATTATGATTTTTCTCAGTATATTTCAAAATTATTTACCCCATTGTTATAATGTAACAGACCAGGTTCATTGTCAGGATAACCATGGGTTCGACCAGAGCTGTGGGCCCTGAACTTCAGCAAATAAATAGTGAATAAACGAAATAATTAACGAACCTAAGATTATCACTTTCAGCTCGTTAAAAAAAGTCTTCGATCTAAACAAGTATGATCACCAACCCCTCACTGGGTTACACTTCTACGTACAGTAGAATTTGAAGTACATGGGCAGACTGATATTAAATTCCAAGTAGGTTCCTTTATCTTACGGATAAGCCCACTTTACTGCTGAAAGTCAATGCAACCGTCAGACGAATTCTCAAGCACCAATCCTACCCTCTCACTACTATACCCAGCTTAGTTATGTAGATTTTTGTGCGCTGTTCAATCGGCTTGATTGATCTTTTTTCTCTTGCCTTGTTCTGTTTTGTATTTTGTATTAATTGTCTGAAATAAAAGAATTGAATTGAATTCAAATATAATAGGGTTCTATACTTTTATTAATTTGTATGTCTTGCCAAAAACAACAGGGCATTGGAGGGTAAATTGGTTAAATCAGGTTTGGGTTGACCACTTTCCCATTTCGGTTAGTTCATTCCCCATAGTGAAAATCTCAAATTCCGTTACAATATTACTGTATAATGCTAATTGTTTGGGAATATCATTTACTCATCCCTCATTTGGTTACACTTCCACTTACTGTGGAATTATAATAAGTACATGGGAAGACAGATATTGAATTCCAAATAGGTACCCTTACCTTATGGATAAGCCCGCTTTTACTGCTGAAATTCTATGCAACCGTCTCTTACAAATTCTGAGTCACCAATTCTACCCTCTCCCTGTACTCAGCATATGTAGTTCATTCAATGGGGTTAGAGTTCCATACTCTTTCGCTCATTTGCATATCTTATTTAAAATAGCAGGGCATTGGAGGCTAAATCTAATTTCTTATTTGGGTTAGTCCATTCCCTAGTGACCCCAGGGAAAATTTCCGAAATTTGTTACAATATTATTGTAGGCCTAATGTTAATTGTTTCGGAATATTATTTTCCATAATTGACTTTTTTTTATTATTAAACTAAAATGTCCCCCTGATTTCTGTTGATATAATTTTAAACACCAACTGATGAAATTAATCACCATGTGTCTGTTTTTACAGTATGGAAAGACGCCTCTTGATCTGTACGATAATAATGCATGTAGTGAATACGATAAATTCTCCAAAGGAGACAACAAGTTAAATATGAGACAATCACTTGAAGGTTTGTTATGTATAATTCACTATGGGAAGTCATAAAAATATAATAGGACTGAATAGTATTTTGTACTGCAATTTGTTTAGGCAATGGCCAGACATAGAGCAATCTAATTGTTTTCTGCAATTGCAATAACCATCAACAGCAGTTTCATGGGTAACTTAAAGCAGAACATCGACAGGCACAATAAATCAACAACAAAAAAAAAATGTAAAATCATTTGCCTTTAATCGGATACGAACTTCCAAATAATATTTTAATATGAATTTGTAACATAAAGTGTAAATTGTACAAAAAGAGTTATCTTCAAGTGTGAACAAATTATTTTTTTTTAGCATTGCAGCAAGACAGTTTACAGTTTTTACATTTGAATCGCCTATGTATATGACATAAATTATAATGAAATTTACAAGTACAATCAAGACAAAACACTAAATATCTGCTGTATGTTATATTCATTAGATCGGGCTGTTCCATCAGAGATATTAGCTAGAGGTGGTGACGCCCTAAAGGCTTACAACGATGCAAAAGAAAATGGTACAATGACTGTTGTTAATTCAAGAATGAAGTTCCTTGGGAAAGAAGGGTCAGGAAAGACTTGCTGTATAAAAGCCATGCTTGGGAAAGAGTAAGTATTCAAGATGGTTTCTATATGTACCGTATATTGTAGTTTTGTATTTGTTTTGCTTGCATTTAATTTTTAACATTTTACTCAGTACTGAAGAGCGCCGTATAATAATGGGATCAATAATCAGGCAATTGTTAATTAAGTTGTCTTTGAACTATTAATCCTATAAGTTGATATAATATAAAAGGAATGTTGTATATAGTTAGTTTTTGTAATAAATGATCGTCCCTAATTCATATAACTTCCGACAACTTTATACATGAACTCGAAGGAACATCCTGGGACGAATTTGATTTAAATGACCCCAATATTTTTTTCAAATTTTGAATCCAAAATTTAAATACATCTATGACAAACGTTTTCCACTTCACCAACATTCTGCCAAGAAAAAGAAAATTAAGACACGGATGACCGGTGGGATACTTACCTTAAATGAACATAAAAATAAATTTTATTCCAAATCCCTTCGGCATCCTACAAACAATAGCATTGGTAAATTCAAACAATTTTGTAATAAATTTAATTTAATTACCCGTCAAACTTTGAGTAATTTTGACGAAGATAAATTTAATAAGCAAAAAAACTAACATTAAAAGTACATTCAAAATTATCAATAGTCTTATATAAAAATGAAGGTAGACAGTAATCACGATAAATGCGCTGTAAACTATAACGGAACCCCTTCAAGTGACACTATTAAAATTGCAAATCACTTCAATAATTCTTTTGTTAATATTGGTCCTACACATTTAAATAATATCGGTCAGTCTATTCAAATTACAAATCTTGCCTTCCTAAACCTGCCCTCCATTCGTCATTTCTTAACCCTGTTACTTCTCATGCGATTCTATCTGTCGTAAGGGATTTCAAAAAAGCACAAAGCACCTGGTATTGAGGATATTAATTCATATATTATTAAACAATCTAATAAATTTATGAAAATATGTAAATAAAATAAAAATAAAAATAAATAAAACAAAACAAATTAAAAAAAATAATAATTTATTACCCCTCTCCTACATTTTTAATCTTTGTCTGACAAATGGCGTTTTTCCGGATAGCCTCAAATACGCGAAAGTTAAACCAAAATTTTATGTCCGGTAAAAAATCTGATACTTCTAATTACCGTTCAATCCCCACTCTTTCAGTTTTTTTTTAAATTTGTGAACGTTTTATTTATGATCGCACTTACATTTTTTTTCAAAATACCAATATTTTACACCCTATTCAGTTTGGCTTTAGAAAAAAATCTACAACACTACAACTGCACTTCTTCAACTTACGAACGATATAACAAGAGCCTTTTGAGAATGAAATTGCCGTTGACATTTTCATTGATCTCTCGAAGGCTTTCGGTACTATTGGCCATAAAATCTTACTATCCAAACTCTTCCATTATGGTATTCGTGGCCCTGCATATAATATTTTTAAAAGTTATACCTTTCCAATTGTACAATGCACAACATTTAATAATGCCCTGTCCGACATTCTGCCTATCACTTGTGGAGTTCCACAAGGATCTCTGCTAGGTCCCCTTTTGTTTTTGTTATACATCAGGCATTTGTAATTCATCTCATTTATTTACGTTTCTTTTTTATGCTGATTTTTTTTTTTTTTTGTCTTTTGTGGGGGTAACCCACTTTTATTGTCTTTTTTTCATTTATTTTCAATATTTTTTTTCCTCCTTTTATATACATATTTTATACAAAACCTTTAACAAACAGCATTAGGTCTTATTACCTTCTTTCTTTACTCACATATTACTATATCTTATCTTTCTTTGTACATAATTATTTATAAAGACTGCAAATTAAATACACATACATTTAAACATCCTCAAAAAATTATTACATTTACATTTTAAGTGTTACAGTTCTTACTTTAAAAAACCTTCCATATTTTTTGTAGCTCTTTCCACTTTTCTTTAGCCTTTTGTTCATTATTATACATGTCGCATTTAATTCTAAGCAATGCATTGTATTTAAAAGAAATATATAATGAGGTACGCCTTGATTTATTTAACTCTGACATTTATTTACGTTTCTTATGTATGCTGACGACACCACTCTTCTGTATATGGACAAAAATATTGATTCACTTTCTAATGTTTCCAATGACAACATGCCCACTAAACATTCTTAAACATTTTTTCTGCCAACAAGCTTTCTGTTAATTTGAAGAAGTGTAGTTGTATTACCTTTCATAATTCCACTAGATTACTTGATAACATACTGACCAACTAAAAATAAATAATCAAATTATCCCACTTGTTAATGACACGAAATTTTTGGGCGTTTATATCGACAGTCGCCTAAATTGTAAGAAGCACATTTGTGAAAATGAGAACATAATTTGTAATAGTATCAGTATTATATATAGATTATCTTCCTGTATTCCTATACTTTATAGCTCCTTGATTCTTCTTTATTGTAATTATTGCAATATTGTTTATGGCCACTTCGTTTCCCTGTTTTTCCCTCAAACTCAAACTGTTGACATTAATTACCTTTAACGATGTTTTCATTTTCTCCTGGGTTAATTCTCTCCTCCCCTTCAAATTTCAATTATTATTCCATTTTAATCATATATCATAACCATAATACTAGATTTTCTAATCAAATGCACCCCCCCCCCCACACACACACAGAACAACTTCCTTTCAACATAATATCCGATTCTCAGGTCCAAGTTCCTGGAATAATCTTCCTTCCTTTTACAATTTTAAATTCCAAATAAAAAAAAAATACCGGCAGGTTAAAAAAAAACCACATATTTTAAAAATGTGTCTTAATTTGTTTTTCTTTTTATCATTTAGATTTAAGCTATTTATGGTTTCATGGGTTTTATATTTGAGCATTGTTTTTGCCGTTTTTGTATCGTTAGGTTTTTACTTTCCTTTCTTTTTCTCTTAGTCTGTCCTGTCTATTATTGTCTTGTATCGTTTGTACCTTCTTATTTTTGTCATGCTCACCAAATGTACTACCGTATAAAAAAAAAAGATAAATAAATGTGCATATAAATGAATGAATGAAATGAATGAAAGAAAGAAAGAATGAAAGAAAGAAAGAAAGAAAGAATTAATCTATTGCTTATGCTATGATTATTGTTTATAGTTCTGTAAATTAAATAATATCATTGGTAATTGCTTTTAAAATGTCACTAATAGATTTAATCAGAAAGAGCCGCCAACTGATGGTATTGTTAAAATTATCGTCTTCCAAACTGTTGGCAGCGATTGGAGTAAATGGGAGGAGCAGGAAAATATAGACGGTATGATTATATGGATAAGAAACATAAGGGGGATGAATATGGTCCAGAAGATGAACTAATAAAGTTCGAAATATTGAATCACAGTGGCTTGTATCACTTTTTTCGGAGTTTGTTTGAAACTATCTTATGTCAAATGCTTAGACCTATGGATGTTTTGAATGATAAAGTGTATAAAAAAGCTTAAATTCTTCTCAGGCAAAGAATAGATACAAAATTATGTGGTCATTTATTTAAAACAAGGCATATTTATATAGCACAATATTAGAAATTCATTGTTTTTTTATATCCTCATCTATGTTTTTACCAAGAAGTAAAGCACCATGATAGGTTTTAACATTATTAAAATTGTTTAAAGATGTAGCCAGTTAATTAATTATATTCCTAGTATAACAATTGTCTATACAGAATAATAGATCACGTTAATAAAAGGATCTATGTTTAAGGATATTTATACCGGCTGAGCAGTTATACAATCTAGAGACAATTTTCTGCCCCTCCCCCTTTCTTTCCCTTTGCTTTTTTAAATGCTAACATTGTTTCATAGTGTGTGGACGAACCAAGCAGGTACTTGATGACGCTATCATCGCAAGAACTGCAGAGGAGCTGTTAAAAACACAACATAGTACATCTGGTCACAGCTCTACTAAATCTGTAACTCTACCTGCTTCATCCTCAATTCATCCTGGAGAAAAGCGCAAAGGTAGTTTATTATGTATTTCAAATGTACACAACATAAACAAGCATTTTATGTAGAAATCAATAATGTACAGTATTAAACACATTTACAATGAAAATTGTTAACTATTATATAATGTCCATTTCTTTAATTTTATATAAACTGTATAAACCGGAAATTTTTCTTTGTTTTTATTTGATACAGGTCAATATACAGTATAAGTTATGTTTAACCTTTGTATGAGGAGATTAAATGAATATCGTAAAGAAATTTGAATAGACTAATAAAAAAAATAATGTATTAAAATATTAAAACTTAGGAAATGGGAAAGCCTTATACAGGCTGTAATGGGGAGCTTAAAAACTATTGCATACTTCGTTATGACTTTTCATAGTCAAAGTTCTTTACCTGAAATATGTTCCGGTAAGCCTGCTTAATTTTTTTTTTGGGTGGGGGGATGGGGGAATCTGAGTGTGTGTGAGTTCAGGAAGGGTTCCCGTCCTTATTTTCTTAATACCGAGTGACCGAACACCTATTCGATCACTGATGTTATTATTAATCTATTTGTGTTTACAGTGCTAGGCAGCAAACCTAATTGAAATCATTATTATTTGCTATGATTTCTATGCTGAGACCAATAAGCTTTTCTAGTTTAACCACTGCTCCACTAAAACTGATAAATGTTCTTTGATTTTTTGTTATTATTTTTAGTAAAGAAATCTCTGTCGGTGCCAACAAGTACTTTCAAAAGTGACAAACCCCCGATCAAGAAGCTTATTAAAGAAATTCAAGATCAGATAATTAAATCTAGTACGGCAGATCTGAGTGGTGTAACTTGCATATGGGACTATGCTGGTCAGCTCACTTATTATTTAACTCA
>NW_022693431.1:0-631 GCF_011630105.1 Anneissia japonica | reverse complement strand
CAAACAACAAATTTTGTGATTATCAGTTGAATGTTAACATTACTGTATCATCATGTAGAAATTCCGGGTAGATATATTATGGAGTCAACAAATTTTTGGCAGCCAACCTAAGGCCATAAGAAAAAAAATTGTTATATTGGCATAATCTGACCTACCCTAAAATATAGGCCAACCCTAGACATTTTATTTAAATTTTATGATACAAGTTTACATGAGCTTAAGTGAGTGTGGTCGGGCATCACTCAAAATGTTTTAAAAGTGGTCTAAGGGTGAAATGTTTGACAATTAGAGGCTTTTATAGGCTTATTTAATTGATTTTTATAGATTTCAAGGTCCTTGAATTATTATTTATTAAAAAAAAAAAAATCCATTCCGACCTACCTACCCTATTTTTTGGACAATTTTTTTATGGCCTAAGGTAGGGCCTATCCTTATCTCAATTCGAATAGCATCATACCACAGAAGAAAATCTTATAACATTACTATTTACCTCAAGCTGTAGGTCTCCATTTTTTCTAACACTTCTTGTTGTTGGCATTGTCAATTTCAATGCTACTAAAAAAATGAAAAAATATAAAATTAGCCCATGAAATTCAAACATAAATAAAAAAAGAAACTGATATATTAAAAA
>NW_022693430.1:314-921 GCF_011630105.1 Anneissia japonica | reverse complement strand
ATCATCATCCTTATTAATCATCATTATCAATCCTCATCATGAGGATGATAATGAAGAGGATGAGCACGACAAGAATGAAGATGAGGATGAGGGGTAGATGGGATGTTCCTCATCATTCGTCATCATTAACCCCATCAACATCATTCTCATCAATCATCCTCATCATTACCACGATCACCCTCATCAACGACCATTATCATCAATCATAATCGTCATCATCCTTATTTTCATCATCATCAAACTCATCATCCTAATCCTTCTCCTTATTATCATCATTATCCTCACCATCCTTATCAGCATCATTTTCTTCCTCATCATCATCCATCAATAATCATCATCTACCTCATCATCTTCCTTCTCCTCATCAGCCGCATCATCCTCATCCTCCTCACCATCATTCTTATCTTAATCACCATAATCATAATCATCATTACCATCATCCTCATTATTATCATCATCATTACCATCATCATTTTCATTATTATCCTCTTCATCACCACTGGGGGAGGGGAATGAACAACAGGATATTTGATTGGTGAACAGCCGAAATGGCAATTTAAAGCCAACGAAGTCGCTAGAGGTGTAAAAATGCAGCCTCTACGCGGTG
>NW_022693430.1:0-218 GCF_011630105.1 Anneissia japonica | reverse complement strand
GGCCCCCTAATTGATTCTCCTGACGTAAATCCAAAATATCATATTTTGTTATATTGTATTTAAGCCTTTCCTTTATATTGTATGCTTTGTAAAAGATAATGAAAAACATGTAAGTTGTTGAGTTATGTTTTCGTGAATAAATGAAGCTTAATTTCTACTACGGACAAAATAACACATTGAACATGTGACAGAAGATTGCCTTTAATTAGTTCGTAGTT
>NW_022693429.1:0-902 GCF_011630105.1 Anneissia japonica | reverse complement strand
TAGGATTGTAAACATAAAACACGAGAATAATAAGTTTGATTAGACATTTTATTATTAGGCCTAAAATACAGTAGTTTTATGACACGGTGTGTCATTCTTCAGATAAAATTGAACAGTGACTAAACGCTTGAGTCTGCTGATACTACTAAAGTGCTTGTAGGTGTAATCAAGTGTTTTACCACTGCAAGCAATGAAATCCTGACCTTCATTATAATAATAAAACCCAGATTTTGCTGGTTGGTCAGATGGTCATTACACACCACGGCCCGTGTGAGTTTGTCACATAATTATGGTTATAGCATGGAGTTATGGTTATAGTTTCTCCTTTAATATACTGTACAGTACCTCTAAATACTGTATACACATGTTAACGGCATAATAGTTTGTCTGTTTTATCACTAGTGGAGGCATCGGATATAGAATAGTAGCCCTGCTATAGACCTATATAATGCTCTCTTTATATTTCCTAAGCCTATATTGCATTCTTTTTTTTAGAGTATGTGGAAAATGATGGAATGATAATAGCATTTTCAATATTTTTCAAAATGTTTTGAGTACAGTAATTAGCTGCATCGTCTGAGCATACCCAGTCCTTTCGGGGCCCCTTTTATGCGGATGCCTTCAATTTGATTCTTCTATGAAATAGTTTCATCTACTTTCCCCTTCCACCACTTCCGCCACCCTTGCAAGCGCTCCACATTCCCCCGGCATTGTATTAAATATCTTTATTTATTTATTTTTTCAGAACTTCTCTAATCAGTGGCACTGTTCCACAAGGAATTCAGTGCGTCCAAGATAAATAAAACAAATTACAGTATACAAAATAACAAACAAAAAAATGGAAATTTGCAAGAATAGCAATAACACAACATAACTAAAAACATTCAGATATACATTTAACC
>NW_022693428.1:0-783 GCF_011630105.1 Anneissia japonica | reverse complement strand
CTGTCATTCTCACTGACTCTGTCAGGTTTCTGACGGCTCATTGACGTCACAAGCTGAGCGAACGATGCTAAACTGAGGCTGCGGGGTCTACCCTGATCCAGACGAGAGTGCGCCAGCAGAGATACCTGTGATATACGTGAGCCTGCTGCCATACGTAGCGCTGCAGTAGCTTCAGCCTCCGTCACAGCCTCCCCGTTGAACTTGCATAATGATTTAAGTCTTCCAATAGCTCGTAAACGAAGACCTTCAGGCTGAAGTTAATGAGAAACATAATTATAATATGTAATATTTCAAGTAATTTAAGTGTGCAGTACAGTCGAAATACACACAACCAAGTTTTGGAACATTAAATGCACTTGCCTTTTGCCAATTGTTTTGCCTGAGATCTAATGTGGTCAATGCACTCGCGTGCTTACGAAGAACAGACAGATCATCACGTGTGTTTGTCAAGTCATTCCAACTGATATCCAAGTACTTCAGCTTTGTCATACCCTACATTAGAGAAGTTGCAAGTGATTTCCAACATTTTACATCAATGTAAACAATTTTCTGTCAGAACGGAACTAAACATTCAAGCACAAAGGAAGGTTATCAAAAATCCCACTGCATTCCCATTTAACGCAAATATAATTTTCCTTATACTGTATCTTCATTTAAAAAAATGTTGAACAATTTGGGGAGCCCCCCTCTCTCTCCCACCTTGAATCTGCCACTGTAGTGATATAATACATTAGAAATATCAGGGAAAATGCTTGTATCACCAGCAAAAGTATTTGAAAACAG
>NW_022693427.1:0-1031 GCF_011630105.1 Anneissia japonica | reverse complement strand
ACTAAAGACAAACAACTTAAAGATGCGTATAAGGAAGTTATAGATAATCATGTTGAAAAAGGGTATATCAAGAAAATATACACCGACAAAGAGGCCAGCATAGAATCAAAAGGTGAGTGGTATTTGCCACATTTCCCTGTAGTGAAATTAGATCGAGCAACGACAAAAGTCAGAATAGTCTACGATGCCTCAGCTAAATACCAAGGCGTATCATTAAATGACCAAATACTGCCAGGCCCAAAACTTCAAAATGATTTAGTCGATGTGCTGTTAAACTTTCGTAAAAATAAAATTGCGCTAGCCTGTATCTCAGAAATGTACTTACAAATACAAGTAAAAGAAGAAGATAGATCAATGTTGAGATTTTTGTGGAGAGATTTAGATGTTGATAAAGCTCCCGAAATTTATGAATTTAATAGACTTGTATTTGGATTGAATGCGGCTCCATTTCTTGCGCAATTAATAACACAGCAACATGCAAAAATACATGCAGACGCATACCCCTTGGCAGCAAAAACAGTTTTAAAATCTACTTATATGGACGACAGTATGGATTCTGTTGCTGATGTAAAAACTGGTTGTGAACTATATAAACAATTAATACAGTTATGGTCGCTAGCAGGAATGAAAGCAAGAAAATGGGTATCAAATTCCAAGGAGTTATTAAATGAAATACCAGAAGAAAACAGAGCGAGTGAAATAAATGTCAATGAGAGCATTCTACCTTCAGTGAAAACACTAGGCTTAGCCTGGGAAGCAGAAGATGATAATTTTGTGTATAAAAAATCTTCTTTTGAGATAAACTGTGCTCTAACAAAGCGAAATGTGTTGAGCAAAATTGCTTCATTGTTTGACCCACTGGGATTTATATCGCCAATTGTGATAAGGGCAAAAATAATTATGCAGGGCATTTGGGCAAGTGGACTATCTTGGGATGAACCATTAAGTAATGAAATTGAAAATAAAGTTTGCAACCCATAAACGACGGAAGAGTGGAACTTCATGTTTTTGTTGATGCGTCGGAAGATGCA
>NW_022693426.1:0-700 GCF_011630105.1 Anneissia japonica | reverse complement strand
TGAATACAGCTTGCAGGGCACAAGGAAATTTTAGCTCGGCTTTTATTGCCGCGTGTTTTAAATCTCGCAGTGCATTGAGAAAACTGCATAGTGTATTTGATATGTTTCGCCTTGCCTGGGCTTCTTGCCTGGGCTGTTAAGCCCAACCTCGGACAGTGCCATTCGATGTAGCCCAACACGATTTATCATCAGGGACAGTCTTTAGGTCGTTGTGAGAATATTAAAAATGTTTTCTATGACCTATTCTTACATGTCTAGTCAGACGTGTTGTATGACGCTGTCCGAGTCTCCCTTATTTAATTTGTGTTGATTGAAGATTGTTATCTGGTTCTTTGGAAAAAGTGTTGTCGTGGGGTCTGGCAATTAGAGGTGTCTTGTATTCGAGGGCGCACTGTACTGTGAAAGAAATAATTATTTCATTGTTTATTTCATTTAAATACTGCCCAACGGCATGTGACCCCTCTGGATGAAATGGTGCTCTAAAGTTGTTTAGTTCTGAGCAAAAGATCCTTGTGACCTTGAGGAGGTGACCTCAGGACCATGTGATTTTAAAGCAACCATCTTAACCACTAACAACTCCACTTAAACAAGACTTTTTAATACCTTGTTTTGCAAACTTATTTGTTTAAGAGGTGGGTGGAAGAAAATAAAAAGAAAAATTAGTTTCCATATTTAGCATGGTTTTGCCAAAAATATCCAG
>NW_022693425.1:70183-115551 GCF_011630105.1 Anneissia japonica | reverse complement strand
GTAACGACCTGTTGCTGTTGAGACTGTGACTGTTTAAACGTAGTCATCAGTTCTAGCATTTGATCACCCTGGGTTTTAAGTTGCGAGCGTAGTAACTCGTTTTGTTCCGCCATCATGGCCAGTAATTGTGTTTGCGTGTCCGGAGCAGTCATCCTCGTGAATACGGTACGGTATAGCGTGCACGGTAACTATGTAGAATCAGGTAGGTAGCCTAAGTCCTGGGCTTAGCGAAAAATCTTTGAACAGTACTCACGTTAAATTATGAAAATAAACGTCCTCGTCGCCACTGTTATGTTCTTGGAAGGTTTAGAACAATAAATAAATAACACACATAGGTTTTAAACAGCGTGAGCTACTTTAATTCCGGAACTCAAACAACACAAACAAAAACACAGCAAACTTTCTGTATTGTAAGATGGTCGTCCACGACGATGCACCGATAGGTGGCGCACTAACAGTTAACTTAATTCTCAGTGCACAACAACTATGTAACTAAATTTTGAAAACACTCTAAAATTGTATTCAAATTTATTGGAGTTAAAATTTCTCTGATACAATATGAAACAATAGCAATCGTTAATAAAACAGTAAAAATCATGCTGAAAAAAAATATGTATAGTCAAGCATCGTTAAAAACCAAAATAAATAAAATCAATACTAAGTCTAAAACATGCAAAATAAATAAATAAATAAGTAAATATAAAAAGGAACCGGCCCGTGCGAATAACCTCTTAATGTGTACATTGGCGTTCCATACGCTGTTAATCGCTACCAACGTGTCTGGCCTCGGCAATCATGAATTTCTTGATTTAATACATGCTCGGTAAAGGTAATTATGTAGTCTAACCCGTAAGCTTGGCGTTCATAATATAGTTTAATATGATTACTATCTAATATACAATACAGTTTGCAAAATGTTCTATTATAGTAAAAATATCATTCATCAAACTTGGGTACGGGTTAGTGTACGGTGTGTATGGTTTGACCAAAGATGGGTACGGGTTGACCAAAATTCTGGGTACGGGTTGACCAAAATTTGGGTACGGTTTGTGGGTACGGTTTGACTGTAGGCCTATACTACGCATTTCCTACGAATCGGTATACTTCTTGGGTAACAGGGAAATAAACCAAGACAGCAATAACCAAAACGGCAATAACCAAAATGGCAATGAACCAAAACGGCAATGACAAGTACCAAAACAGCAACAGACCAAAACCTAGAACAATGTCAAATAGGAGCGAAATCATCGCCAAGACTAGCAAGCGCCACAGGGCGTGGGCCGCAGTTTATAATTTTTTGAATCATTTTGAAATTGTCCCGATAGGCAAATCGAATATTATCATGGGCTCTTTTTCCTACTTTCAATGTTCAATGTTTAATATAATATTTTGAAATTTTTTAACTTTATGACATAAATTGTTTAGCCTCATTTTGTCTGTACTGTATTTGAAAGTTTTATTTGTTAAAATGTTTTACTGCTTTTATATTGTTCCCCCTCTCCATTTTTGTAAATATTGAATTTGCATGATTATTTTTATTATTATTATTATAAATAATAATAATAATTTTATTATTAATATTGTTATTGATATTACTGCTGCTGTTGTTATTTACCGTATTTAATCGTAGTAGGCTTACACTTTATGTTTTTATGTTTTCTTTATTTTTGTGAAGAGAATAAACTTTGAATTGAAAATTGTTTATTTTTTTGTGTTTTTACTTTTATAACATAAATTGTTCAGCATCGTTTTAATCTTGCCTTTTTGATTTATTGCCTTTTTGGTCTATTGCCATTCTGGTCGAAAAGTGTTGCTGTTCTAATTGATTGCCGTTTTGTCCAGAAACCGCTTCTTGAAGTGATGACAAAAAGCCCATGTGGTGCATAACCAACTGAAATAGGATTAAGCTTTGAGTCTGAATTCTTAACGACTAGTGCAACAGTGGCCACTGACACTTTTGTATTTTTTCTATTTTTTAAAATTTATTTTTATTATTTATTGAATCTCTTTAAACAAACTCATAAATCCACCGAGCGATCCTGAACCTTTTATTAAAGTAGTAACCTTGTTCCGCGGCAGAAAAAACTGGCAGAACACATTACTTTACCGATACCAGTGTGTAATTGCCAGAAACAGATCATTGTGAACTGGCTTAAATATATAATCAGTTAAGTTTATAGGAATCTGGTGGAATTTTGCTTTTGCCGATGTAACAATTGATCCTTGCTTTCCCTACACGATCTAAGAGTGCGTTCGGGCAGGTTTTTTGTGGAGTCTAACACGGTATAAATCCGGAAACGGCCATTTCCAGTTCTCGCCCGAACAGGTGTTAAAAGCGGACCACCTGCTGATATCCGAGTCTTGGAGGAGCAAAAGCAGCAGGGAGCATTTTTATCACTTAATCCCTTTTTGATTGCTCTTTAATTGTTTCAACATGCACCAGAAGTAAAGTATGTTTAAATTTTCATGGTCCCTGCTTCTTTTACAGCAATTCCAAAAAGGAAACTGAAAAGCTCAATAAAATAAATTACTTTTAGCCTAGAATCCAGATTGTTACCTTATTACATACGTCCGCCGCATGCATACGTGATCGTGGTACCACTGCTTAAAAATGGTAGTAAATTTCTGTTTTATACTATCTTTGCCAAACGAATGAAAGTTTATTCTGTGTTTATATGCCCAAAATTCACATCTATATAAAGCTTATTGTTGTAGCTTCTTCAGTAATTTCATTACTTTACTTTGAGACAACATTATGCAGTGTACCAACGCCAATGTACGTTCCTTATTAAAGCGTGGGGTGGCGCAAGGGGTCCAGGGAAACTTGATAAAACTCATCATTTGCATAGTACCTTAGGTCTTACGTCAGAGGTTAATGGTTTTTTAAAAAGCCGAGTTTTGCACGAACTGGTAGACCACCTGCAGATACAATACCGGTAAGAACCCTATGTAAATTTTTCCCATTCTCGCCCGAACACACCCTAAGTGTGGAAACACCCTAAAGTTTCTAGGGTTTAGTCAAGTTCAAGTTTATACAAAATCACATTCGCAGCTTCCTTAAGAAACTGAATTGTAATGATTTTAACATAAAAACACCAACAAATGTGAATATATATAAATATAAAATGTACATGAATAAAAAAATTACATAAAAATTGAATGAGAATTACATTAACAAATTCTTACAAAAGTCCAAATTACAATTAAACTTCGTCACCTCCAATCGCATCTCATATGACATTTCTTTAGCATTATCATAACCAAGAATCATCCTTGTAGCATGGTGTTGTATCTTTTCTAGTTTATCTATATATTTAAACTTGTGAGGGGATCATACTTTGCTACAGAACTGAAGGTTGCTGCAGACGAGCAATATGTAAAGAACTCATCATAAACATTTTATAAAAGATAAAATATATTGGTTGATTTTTCCCTAAAATTCATAAAAATGAAGTGAATTTATCAGTAAAATGTGAATACAGGCCATATAAATTTCTTTTAATGAAATTATACCATCCAATGACTGTAATCAGTGACAGTTTCTCCACGACAATTTAAAAAAAAATAACATAGAGGGCGCTCTGTTTCTTGATCTTTACATAGAGGGCATTATATACACATATTTTTCTTGTCTCGTGCATCAGTAGCCAACAGAGCTCACCACTCCACCTTTGCGCCCCTCCCGACTCTCTGTGCCACTAGTACTAATGAATTGAATTATTTTCTTGGTAGGTACCAGCAAATGCATTTTATATTCTAGACTTCATTTCTCCAGAAGAAGAAAAATTTCTGGAGCACCAGGTATGCTCACTTAGTACTCAACAATTTAATTTTTTTTAGTCTTTGTATTTCAGAAATATCACATAATAAAATCATTAGGCCAACCAGCCCTCCTTAAACTAACGTTAGAATACCACACTTTCGGTGGTAAAGAACAATTAAAACCTCGTAAAAAAGGCAACTAATTCGTTTACCCATAATTGAATCCAAGGACACCAGTATTAAACACTCAGTACTTATCCTTGATAATGTGTTAATCCAATTAATATAGCGAGATAACGTAACGTTAATTTATTGAGGGTGGGTTGAGCTAATGCATTGCTTAATTTTCAAAATGTTCTTGTGAAGTATGGCCAAAAATTAATCTTTCTGGATCCAGTAACTTTCATATTTAATTTAATATTTAACTTTTAATTTATATTTAATATAAATATTGGGTTTTTTTCCCTCATATTTTAAGTACTTATTTCATTTAAAAAAAACAATTCATACATTAGCCCTGGTCCATTATTGCTCATTTAAGGACTGGTAATACAGTAATATTATAAATCTACATGTTATTAGTACCAACAATGAAGATAATGTTGGTACTAAAACATGTAGTAGTTATTAGTACCAACACTGGCTCCATTGTTGGTATTAATAACATGTAGTATGAACAATAGGCAATGCTGGAGGCATCTGTTTCATTAAAAGGCCTCAGAATATATAAAAGCTTTCCATCTATAAGCGTGCCAGGCTATGAACTTTGCACCCAAACCTAGCTACGCTACTGAATATGTTGAACTGAATTAATATTCCAAAGATTGCATGTTACTATGTGTTAAATATCCTGGACTCAAATCACAAGAATAAATATTATATACAGTATATCCAAATGCTAGGTTTAGTAAATCCAATTTAGTAGTTTTGTTGTACACCTCGACTGACCAAGAATTCCACAAAAGCTCACATTATATCCAACTGCAATATGACAGGTGTTTTTGTTAATATTCTACCATAGAGGTATAATAAGAATACTAGAGTGCTAACTGCAATGTATTCTATGTTCGAAATACGCAGTGTGTGTGTACAATCCAAGATTCAGCCAATCAAAATTTGCCCAAGCTTCATCGTTTTCAATGGCACTATCAATTTACACATGAATGTTGAGTACCACTGTTGAAACTCAAGCGTTGCGGTGTATGGGTGTAATGTACACGATTTCAATTTTGATTCCTCAGGACTTTATTTTTAAGATACTCCACTTGGCCTCTTTTTGGGTGCAATAGTTTAATAACTTATTAATATTAATAATAATAATAATTAATGAAATAAGGGCTTATTTATGACTATAGTATGTATAAGGTGGCACTTTCCTACGGCGGCCCTCTTGGATGGTACACATACATAACTCTGCATTGCTTCATCGCCTTGTCAGCACTCTAGTTGTTTAAAAGCTCTATGTCTACAAACTGTAAAGTATAGAGGGGCACATTATTACATCAGTACCTATACATTCAATGGAAGAATGTTTATGCTCCACAGGTTTATTATGGAACGCCAAAGCCGCAGTGGACAACTTTGTTGAACAGACGGTTACAGCAGTGGGGTAATTTTTCACAGAAAACATTCTTTATAATTTCATTTCATTTATTTAGTAGAAAAAAACAAAACTGACAGACAAAATAACAGAGGGGAAAAGATACTCAATAATTGGCCGGACTGGATTGCCAAAGAGTGAACTAAATCACTGTCTAGTGGCTCTCCGATGCCAATGAGAACATAGATAAGCATAAATTAGTCAAGACAAATTTCATTGAAACCCTGTTATTTAAATTCTTATTTTGTCATTATGTTTATTATACCAGGAACTAGGTTAATTAATTCATTGTTCTTTATATACACAGAACAATTGAAAAAAATTTAACATAAAATACTGCTTACTGGTCCCTTGACCGGGTGTGGTCGTAGGGTCGCATTAAAATAGAGACAATATAAATAGTCAGATAAAAAAACGTGTGCCACTGACCATGAGAATTAACTTTATTAAAATGCCTGCAGCGGCAAACGTTATCTGTACACTATATATAGCAGGCCCAGCAACAGTGGTCTGGAGCAAAAAAACAAAAGAAAAAATTTTTTTACATTGATCGCGTACTATTTCCAGGCATGATATATATCAGCCAATGTGTGAGAAACTGATGACAGAAATAATTTTCTTTATTATTTACATAATCAATCTTTGTTTTTTCTTTCCAGGAGGAAATCCACATCCTAAAGGTATGGTTCGAGAGAAAATACCTCAGGTACCTAAAACTCTGTTCAAATCTTGATTTGCTGGATTATACACTTCTTCATTATGTCCAATAGGAGTTCCGCCATTTACATGGTACATGAAAATGTGCTTATTATATGATTAATGTTCATATAATGTATCTGGTTAAATTCCTTGTGGAAGATTTGAATATCAAAACATAGACATTCATTCCCTAATCAATTTTGATCTCTAAGTGCAGGGGCGGCGCTAGCGGGTCGAGCAAGGCAAAGGACCCCTGTCAGGGACCTCTGGACTCCCTGTTTGGGACCCCCTGTCAGGGAATTTCATGAGGTTCTTCAGGGAAAAATCAAATCTGGAGTGCCAAAAGTACAATTCAAGCATGGATTACTAAGCTCTCAAATTTTAGGGATTAAAAACTGTTTAGTGCTATCAGTGCTACCGTATATGCAAGGCATTTGTGAGACTATTACAATCGTATGGGTCGCAGTGGTGGCATCTGCTCTTGTTAATTTTGCAAAACCATTCTCCATTTTTTTGTGAAGTCAACTGAAGTACAGTACTGTATTTGGTTACTTAAAAATTTATATTATATCCATGGTTGCATTATAATTGCTCATAAAAATCTATTATTTTAAATAATGCGTGTTATTTTGAATCAACATTTTTATGCATATGTAAAAGTGTACAAATTTGTCTACTCCCTCCCACCTAGCATACTGTTTGTACACTTGTGCTTCCTAACAAATCAGTCTCACCGTTCGGGCGTCACCTCCTTGTTGGGGAGCTTGGGCCACTCGTCAGGAAATTTCTAGCACCGCCCCTGTCTAAGTGATGTAAGATGAATGTTTCCAAACCAAGCATCTATTTGTTAAAGTTTATGTCTGTACATTGAATTAGCAAGTGAATCAAGCACCATTACAACAGTCATTGATGGTGACACTGTATATTATTATAAATTAAGTGGTGTGCCTAATCGGTGATGAAAGGGGCTCTTGCTCACCCTGGTATTTAGATGAGAGATTAAAATGGCTAAAATGTCAGTTTCCAGGGGCAACAGCCCTTTGGAGCCTCAAGAGAGGAAAGAGAACACCTTCACCCACTCCCTTGGAATCTGGATTCGCCACTGGTATTCTACAAAATATTGTTTGAAAGATTTCAGGTTATATGTTATTCATAACTGTTGACTCTGTGCCTCTTTGTTTTGTACTTCTTTTTTTATTATTTTTAAATATTCATATGCTTTTGTTATGTTACTGTGTTATTTTTCTTTTTATAAATGCACTGAGACGAAATTTTATTAAATGTAATTTGTTTACAGTGGTTAGAGAAATTTATGAAAAGAATCTCCTTACTGGGTGTTTTTGAGAAAGCACCGAATCATGTACTCATTAACGAATATGAACCGGGACAAGGTATTATGGTAAGTAACTGTCATAAAATTGATAGATAATGGTAAATAATGATAATGTTAAATATTGATAGATCTAATGAATAATGAAATCAGTTTCAAAGAAAATTGTGTAGTAAAATATAATTATTAGGAATGGTACCTCTAGGATACATTCATCAGGTAAAGCTGCCTGGCAGGCAGTGGTCAGGGGCGGATTTAGCTGGAAAAAAAAAAGAAAAAATTGATCGACCAAAACGCTTCAGAGGTTATTTTCGGGCGTCTAGAATACAAACATTTTGCGAGCATTCCCCCTGACCCCCTAGGGTAGAGTTATATCGATCGGTCCCACTTTCGGGTTCCCCTTTTGGACATCTCTGGATGCGCCCCAGGTGGTGGCAGTAAAAATTTGCTGACGGAGTCTGACATGTCTGGCAGGGAGACCATATTATTTGGGATTGGCAATCAAAATAACGTCATTTGGTAGGCAAATTATTATTTTTGGTCCAATGACCTTGGGTTCAGGCCTGTCTGATCGTGATGGCTTCCCTGACCCCCTGCTGGCACTACCATTGCTGATAAGGAGGTCTGACAATTTTCGGAGGCAGCTTGGTTAACAGACGAAGGCCTTGGCATATATAGAAACTGGGTAATTTTTTACTCTGCAAAAATTCTTCTTTTGAAGGACGGGACTATCTGACTAGGTGCAAGTACTGGAACTGCCACTGATTAATAGTAATCAAATACTTGACACGGATAAAAGTCCTTGTAGTAATGGTAATTAATGTAAATTAACATTTTTATATAATGTGTATACAATTTTTTTAGCCTCATGAAGATGGACCTTTATTCTACCCAGCGATATCAACAATCAATCTTGGGTCACACACCTTGTTGGACTTCTACCAGCATCAAGATAAACTTGCAAGTAGTAAACCTAACAATGGTTCAGTACAAGAAAGCAATACAACAACGGTAGTTATGTATTTGTATTAATATCTTTGTCATCTGTTAAGATAATTTATAAAAAAAACTTAAAAGCAATGAACAGTTGTAGCATTTTTCATGCAAACCCAGGACCCTGGGCTCAAATTAGTGATTTTCTCCCGCAATGTGTTCCTTTATATTATGAAGCAGTTTTGAATTAATTTTGTTCATTCAACAGCTGAAATAAACAGATTTTAAGAATAGGCACCTTGGCCATCGGCCGACACGATTCTATGAAGAACGGAACGCCATGACTAAAATTGCCTTTTCAAAGCAGTTTTCCCCAAAATTGGCAGCAAGACCAAACAAAATAAAAAAAATAGGAATAAATGAAATGAAATGCATGTTTATTGAGTTGAGTTTAAGAGTACAGTAACAATTGTATTTCATCAACTTTACATTTGAAAGTGTTTTTTTAAGTTTGAGAGTGGCATTTTACGACTATCCAGAGGTCCCTACTTAAAATCTCATTATTAGACAGCCCCTCCCCCTCTGATGTTACCCTTATCTCTCACTTGGCAGCAACCCCCATCAGAAAGCTTAGCTCCCCCTCCCCAGAAAAATATATCCTACAGCCGCCAATGCGTTACATGCATTATGGGGACATGTTTTTTTAGAGGTGCTTGCACCTCTTCGTATGTCCTCTGACTGGAATCCAATTTTTTTAATGTTTTGTTGTCTCCATTGTGAAGTTGAATAATTCATAAACCATTTTGTAAATTATATTTTATAGGTGGCAGTTACAGCAGAACCAGCAAAACAGCCAGATTTTTCTTTACTCCTTGAGCCAAGAAGTTTGTTAATACTTAATGAAGATATGTACACATCATATTTACATGGGATTGATGAAAGACTCCAAGATGAGATGACTGATAATATAAAGAACTTGATAGAAAATGGAAGAAAACCAGGTGAACTTTTACAGAGAACAAGAAGAATTTCACTTACAATAAGAAATGTTCCTAAAGTACTGCCAGTGCAGATACGACTTGGCAAGCGGTGACTTGTATGCAAATCCAATTAGGAGTTCTTGAATGGGCACCCTCTATTATCACCGTGATTGATGGGGTTCCCCACGCACATGTCATGTCCATGTCATGGTGCAGAATCTTTGGGAATACAGTACATAAAATTCCAATATTTTATATTTCTATCAGGTGAAGTGCACGGATCCCTGACGGAAGCCCCCAGCAATGGCGTTTCTGCTGAGGGAGAATAATCACTGTAAATGGATCGGTGTATACACAACAAAACACTTTAAAAGATGATAAGCTCTGGCTTGTGGGCATGAGCAGAAGATCCAAGCTCAGTGGCAGATTCAGGAATTCGAAATAGAGGGGGCCCAAGTAGGGACTTTCACAGATGGAATGCCTAGACCACTTCAGCCCCACCATAGTTGGGACTGAGGTAAGAAAATGTATGATATGGCACCTGTAGATGGTTTGACGTTCCAAGTGGAGAGATGAGCTTTCTAATTTTATTTTGCTGTTGGTAGCCATCAACAGCTGACTTTCAGGACACAATTGATAATACTTAGTAAAACATACAGTATATTTAATATAAGGGAGATTGGGAGGCTGTGTCTATTTCCGCAAAACTCCTCAAGTCTCGGGAGCCCTGCAAGCTAATATTACAGACATGATGTAGCAGGATGCGTTCTACATTAAACCATCTACAGTACCAGTGCAGATACTTTATATCTTACTTAATGTGTGATGATGTCATTTTGTGCAATCCAATTTTACATAAATGCATCAAGAATGGTGCACTTTTAATACAGTAGAGTATTTAAGGGGTTGGGTTACATTAAATATTTCAAGAAATTAATGGAAGATTTCTTCAATGTGTACTGTAGTCATTAGGCCAAATAAAATTAATTGCTAGTTTGATGTCTCGTGAAAAAATTTACTATCTGCTATTTTTCCAAAAAAAAACAAAAAAAAAACCAATTATCTGAAAGATTACATTACCAAGATTCATTTTACTTCTTCCATAAAAAAAAAACCAATTTGTATATCATTTACCTGCCTATTTACCACTAGTATGGGATAATCATAGAGGTATAATATGAATACTAGAGCGCTAACCGCAATGTATTCGATGTTCGAAATACGCAGAACTGTGTGTGTGTACCATCCAAGATGGCTACCATAGATTTAGCCAATCAAATTTCGCTAAGCGTGATCGTTTGCAAATGCGCCCTCAATTTACTCAGAAAGTTCAGTACAGCTAGTTACCTGTATGTTTGAAACTCGAGCATTGTGGTGTTTGGGTGTAATGTATACGATTTTAATTTTCATTCCTTAGTACTTTATTTTTGAATACGATGCTTCACTTGGCCTCGTTTTGGCTACAATAGTTTAATAATTTGTTATTACCATTACTCATTATCATTAATGAAATAATAGTCAGTCAGAGGGCTTATTAATATGTAATATGTATACTAAGCCTGAAGGTGGCGCTTTACTACGACGGCCATCTTGGATGGTACACATACATAACTCTGCATTGCTGCGCCATCTTGTCAGCACTCCAGTTGTTTAATAGCTCTATGGGGATAATAAATCCCCTTACAAAAAAATAATTTCAAATCCCGGACGTGAAACTAACAATTACAGTATTTGGCCTTAAATACTGTAATGGGGCTTGTCATGCCAAACACAGCATTAGTAAACCAAAAGCAAGAAAATTGACTTTTAATATTCAAATTCTCCACACTTTAAAATGATAGGCGATTTACTGTACTGTAATGAACTTACTATTGCCAAAGTTATAAGTAAAAATATTACGGCTTCTCTGTACTCAGTTTTGATCTTAATAATGAAATATTAAAAAATGTACTGTGCAGTATACAGTAGATGGCGAATTCTGTTTTGTGTCCAGATGTGTGTTCTTCAATTACATGTACAATTTTCATGTGCACCTTGTCTCTGTTCATGGTTTTTCAAAATAATTTTTTATCTGTAACATAATCAATGAGCCTAAAAATTGCCATGATGACCTCTGATATCTTATATTGATTTCATGTTTTTATTTAAATTAGGTAAAGTAAGTTAACACCAAGACAACAAAATTATATATTCACTGCTGCTTGTGCTTGCAAGTACTGAACACTAGTACAGATCTACAAAACCAAAAAATACATGTTTTTCAAGAGAATACTTTTATTTGAAATTCAAACTATAATTTCATTGACAAACAACAATGCATTGATAGCCATTCTGAATAAAATAACCACATATCTTGGCCACTTACATCGGTCAGTAACAACAGCAACACTCTATAAACTGATGTCAGGTTATTAATCATAATACAAATAAACTGCAACTTAACACACTTCAGATACAACAGAGAGTGTGAGTTAGTTTGTCATGGTAACAAGAAAACAAATATGCAAGGTCTCACCACAAAATATGTCACCAAGCTTTAGTGTACATCACCTTATAAGTTTCTCTTTGACATTCCTAGGATTTATAGACCCAGAAGTAAAATAGTTGTTTGGAAACTGAGTTTTGAGGAAATCAGCCTCAAATGTAAATCCATAAAAAACAATTCATAAAAATGGAAACACAAAAATGATGCACCTGATTTTGTGGTGAGACTTCACATACTGTATTTGTAATATGGACAGGGCACCATTAATGTAAAGTCCCTCACAGTCATGTGATTCAAAATGGGGACTTTTTACCCCCAAACTTTATTATAATATGGAGTACATATATTTTATTGAGATTTGGGTTTATTGTTGCAAAATACATTACAATTAGCTTTTGAGATAAACATGAAGCTACATCTGCATTGACAGAGATGAAGAGTTCAATATGTGGATAATTTCAACAAGCATGGCCGTAATATAGACCTGCTGCATTAAATCTGGTTGGGGAGTACAATATTATGAGATTTTCAAAAAAAATATTTGTAAAGGGTGAAGAAACTACTTAAACTCTCCACTGACACCTGTAATTATCAATAAAGCAACTTGCAAACTCTCTATTCAGTCAGAACGGTTTTATTTTGCATTAACATCAACTCTTCACTACATACTGTACTTATGTATCTGTAGGGTGACATGAATCTTAACTATATACATGTACATATATACTTCAAACATGTTATCTTTTACAATTTTCCCAGCCAAGAAATCATTGGCTAAATAGTAATTAATACAATTGATTTTTCAGAACAATATATAAGCCATGTATTTTGAGGTGATTTTTTTCTTTAAATTATTTGGACACAAGTTCACTTATTAACATGTACAGTATGCAAATATATGTATTTAATATAATGTTAGCATTGTCTCATTGTTATATATTGTTCTGAGTGTTCCTAACACATAAATATGTACGCACAGAAGTCTACTTTTCCACTAATCCACTAAAGGCACTACTGATAAGTAGACCAGAGATTTCCTACTACACAATACAATACTGTACATAAAAACAGCAAACAAGTCATTACAATCAAAGCAACATCAAAGACCTGCATTTATAGGAATGTACTGCTGTCACAATACTCTGTTCAATGATCTTAACAGGTTATAGGTGTGTATTGCTTTCACAATATGCGTCTTCTAAAACCTAACCATGTCACATGTATTTCCATGATAATGCATGTGTCCCCAAAATTTAGATGTCACAATCCATGTGACATAATATCTAGACATAATATCTAGACATGTGTCACAGGATGTATTACCTTTCCAATACATATGTTCCAAGATCTAGACTTGTGCATTGCTATCACCACTACATTCATCCAATTCTAGACATGTCCCAGATGGGCATTGCCATCCTAATACGTATCTAAGATACAGAGGTAGACTTGCACAGGAGTATTGCTGTCACAATACGCCTGATATAGATTAATTAGAGTAGTGCAATGCCATCCTGATACATCTGATCTAGATGCATCATACTGTATATCGTGCCATCCAAATACATCATATCAAAGACCATGATGATAACAGGAGTGCAGTGTCATCCCAAACACCTCTTATCAAAGAACAAGATATGTCACAGAAGTGCAGTGCCATCCCAAGTACCTCTTACTTATCAAAGAACAAGACATGTCACAGAAGTGCAGTGCCATCCCAGTTCCTCCTCAAACCAGGACATGTCACAGAGTACAGTGCTATCCCAATACCTCCTGAAACCTGGACATGTCACAGAGTACAGTGCCATCCCAATACCTCATAAGAAGAAAATGACACAGAATTGTAGAGTTATCCCAATACGTATTTATGAAAGACCATGACATGGCACATGACTGCCATGCTATTCCAATATCTCTTTAACAAGACATGTTACAGGAGTGCAATGCCATTTCAGAACCATCCTATTCAAGATCATGGGTGCAGCATTACCCTCATACACCCTATCCAAGGTCTACTTCATCCAAACATGAAGATTTCTTCTTAGATACCAAACATTTACTTCGATTAATTATTAATCATATATTCCAAATGCATAGACTAGCAAGATCAAACCCTGATGATACATGGCTCCACCTGAAATCTCATCTCAGTTTTCATTCTTTCCAAATGCACCAGCTTTTCACTCATTAGCACCGGATCATGCAAACACATACCTACAGTACAGTACTAAAAAAAAAAACTAACAAACACCATCTCTTGGTCCCATTTATCATAAAAAGAATACCACATATTATTTTCTCAAAATTAATTTAAATTGAAATGGGAAATATATCACAAAAGATCTAAAAGAAGATGGAAGGATAGAGCAGTCCAACCAAGTAGAAGAGATTTCTACTTGGGTGAGATTAGGTGTACAGTACAATAGTCATTTCATCAACAAAAATTTAAAAAGTACAACATAGCATAGTCAACATTTTTTTTAAAAAGGTGAATTCTTGTTACCTCAATCGTAAATATTTTTTTTTAATATTCTTTGAACATTCAGTAAGAACATTCATAACATGCAACATAAAAAAATACTTTACTATTAACATGAAGTAATACCACAATGACAACTTTCTTATAGAAAAATTATTAACTCATCAATAACATTGTAAGATTGAACTTTGTACTGATTTTTGGAGCAAGAAAAAAAACCCAATAATTTAATGCATTTTAAGCAAATGTTAATGTCTTTTGAATTAAGAATGAAGTTCACCATCAGCATCGTTCAGTGTTTTCATGAGAATACAGTAAAGCCAAGCACACACTGCACTCAACAATGGCGTAACACCTATGGGCTCTCGGGTGCCCCGGAGTGTGGGAAAATAAAGTTGATTTTATGGTTTATAGTCACAAGATATAATTGTATTCTTTAACAATACTGACATTGCTTTTGTGCAGTATTTTCAGCCTTCGTATTCATGTTTTTACTGTAGATTGGCGAAAACTTTGAAATTCATAGGCCTGAATATGTTTTCACCCAGGGCACAACGACTCAGCCTTACACCGCTGATGTGTGAATCTCTTTCTGCTATTTGTGACTGCTTAAGGATTTAATGCTGTTTGCTGACTGTTGGTGGCAGTCTCAGCAAATTGTTAATTAAAAACTATGCTTTGCACATTCCTTGTCGCATTGCATTTTCCATGGGGTAATGTCGGCCAACAACCGTCAGCGCAGTGTGTGCCCAGCTTAAAAGACAAATGGTAAAATCAATCATTCCTCTCATCCTATCTTGAAAAATTAATTGTTGCTTCTTATAGTTCAACTCCAAAACACACTGAATTGATTCAAATAATATCAAATGGTATTTTGTAATGTACAATTAATTCAAAACTTACAAAAAATGAACCAATATCGCGGCATCAATTCAAACAAAAAGGGCAAACAAAAGAGCCACCTGTACTTAAGAAACCTAACTTAATCTACTACATATTCCTGTTGTTCTTGTCTGATCTCTTCAACTGTATTCACACACATTTTAAATCATCTGACATCTTTTCAATCTTACCTTAGCCAGCCTGAAATCTGTATTTAGTTGCCTATGATACAATCTGGCTAGATTTAGTTGGGAATTCCAACAAAATTTAATGTGAATGAGTGCGACTATCAAGCATGCATTCCGGTCTCCTCCCCACCCTCCTCATTTAACTCACCCTCGTCGGGTACCCTCCGTAGAATAGAAGGTAACCATCCACTAAGTCCCTGCAAAAATGAAAAGTCCAAAACATTCTGATTGTCCTTTTAGTTCATACCTTTAATTTTCATGCTCAAACAAATTGGATGACTTTTTTCGAAAAAAAAAAAAAAAAAATGTAAATATGAATGAATGATTGGTTTTTTTAACAGAGCTTTTGCAAATTAAATTCCAAGGAGGGTGGAGGAGAGTTAGAAATAAGCTTCTAATATGGCGAAAAATTAAAGAAGTGAGAATGAGAATGACTCTATGACAAAGAAACCTATAAAGCCAGAAAAGAAGATACATAAACCTTCTAGCTTTGATGTATTTCAATGCAACAATGAAAATGGCAGGTTAAAAGACAGCTTCTAGTTCTATTTTAGTCTATAAGATATTTGTAATGATATACAGCTCTCTTAAGCTCCATCCAGATTATCAAATTTTAAAAAACAAACGGTTGTATGCCCATATATAGTCATGAGGCGTGTGTCCCGAAATCGTTTTAGCCGGTAATTTTACTGGTAAAAATAACCAGCCAAAAGCTAAAAATTTTGTGTATGTAAAATTAAAAACAATATTGACAGGCCTAGATAGTCTACTGTAGGCTAGCCATCTTTCAATAAAGGAACATTATTGCAGTCTAGAACTAGGCTATGTGTTGATTTTTCAACTTTTGATTATAGATAACATGGGCACTACTTTAGTTAGTTGGGCACCAGTTAAGTGTGTTTTGTAATAATCAATTAAAGTTAGCTAAATCTGGGATTTAAAACACCACTCAAAAGGAGCAACGCCTCACACTGCTCGCATAGCTGAATTGAAATGGACAAATTTACCAGCAAAAAAGTTTCAATGACCATATTTAGGCACTTCACATGTTTTTGTCAAATAAAATTTGATAGTCTGGACTGGTTTAAAACTAATATACACAAGAAAATAAAATTTAAAAAAAAATAGCTGAATTGTTTAATTTGTATAATTAAACAAAGTCATTGCATATACCCTTAAATTTCTGGCAGAATGTTAAAGGATTTTTAAAACAAACTATCTGCATATAATTGAAAACTGATTTTATTTTTTAACTTAATGATTCTTTATTAGTTTTTTAAAGGTCTTTTTCTTGAAATCTGATTGCAAAAAATAAATTTCAGTATATAATCATCATACCATTTTAATAGTCAAGAAATAAAAATTGTACTATACTTTTGTCACAGTATTTTTATTTCATAGTAGAAAAATATCAGTAGAATTGTTAGTAACTCATTGATTGCTGTTTGTGGTGAGATAAGCGAGGGCTAATGAAAATGGTGGCGGAACGCTTTTGAAAGTGGGGGCCAGTTGTTAAGGCCAAGTATGCGAGCGAAATGAGCATCTAGGCTGGGGGCAGGGGGCCACCAGTGGGGTAGGGCGGGGCCCCCTGGAAGCTACGGATATTTTACAAAATTTGGTGAATTTTATAAGTTATTATAGGCACCAAAGTATTGTAATATGACTTCATATTTGTTGTACTTCCAGTGGAGGATCCAGGAATTTGAAATAGAAGGGCCCAGAAGGGTACATTCACAGAAAGAAGATCTACACTACCTCAGCCCCACCATGGTTGGGGCTGAGGTGAGAAAATTTGTGATAATGGCACCTCTAGATGGCCGGAAATTGTACTTTCAGACATAAAATTTGAATATAATTATCTTTATATCTCCATTTTGTTTAACAACTTGGGGGGGGGGGCAAGGCCAGCTGGGTCCCCTTGAAGTCGCCACTGGTACTTTAGCAGATGGAGGATCTACACCACCTCAGCCCCACCATGGTTCGGACTGAGGTAAAGAAAATTTGTGATTATGGCACCTCTAGATGGCGGGAAATTACACTCTCAGTTTTAAAATTAGAATTGCTTCCACGCTCTCAATGAATTATTTATCATGAGGGTTATTCTTGATATGGGTTCCCCGACGAAAACTTCACTTTTCCCTCGATGGATAAAAATTACCCTTCTATGTAGCCCGGAAATGATACTCCAACCATGGTGGGTCCAAGAAGTCGAAATAGAGGGGACCCAGGGAGGGTTTTGTGCAAATAGAATGTCCACCCACCTCATCCCCACAACTGTTGGGGCTGAGGTAAGAAAAAATTTAAATTTATGACACCTCTAGATGGCCGGAAATGGCACTCTCAGATTAAAAGTTGAATACAAATTTTGTCTGTTTTCTCCAATTTTTTTTTAAATAATTTTGAAAAAATTAGGAGGTTTGGGGCCTGTGCTGACTGGGTTCGCCCTTGAATCTGCCACTGTTCAATATAACACTTGACATAGCCTATCATTTCGTAAAATGTAATTCCTAATGTCAAGCGGAAGATATCTTTATTCAAAAGATTTTTTTTACTTAATATTTACAACCTATAACACATTAACTACATTGCACTGTAAATTTTGTAGTTAACCTTCAGAGAACTTTATTTTTAAAAATGGCTTTAATTAATTATCTTACTGTTTTCATTAAATTAGGTGGAGTTTAAATGTGGTTATATTCCGCTAGTTTGAAGGTTTACTGTAAGCCAATCAGTTACACTACTATACATCTTCGTGTTTAGCATAAAGAGAACTAGAGCGTCACTCCATTAAGAGTGCCTACCTCCCCCCATATGCCTAAATACAGAATTTACGAAGCCAGGCAATTTTTTCTTCATGCTTTTGGGTGGCTTTCAAGGAAACTTTAGAGATGCGCGTATGCAGACGTCAATTAACATTTGGTTGCTCAACTCAAAAAGGAAACTTTTAGGCCTAATGCTCGTTAGAAAATGAAAAAAAATTTCTATATTTTATAATGATAATAATAGGTCAACTTATAAGACACAAATAAACAAGGTGTCTAAGCATCAAATAATAATAATAATAATAAAAATGATAATAATAAGTGGGTGGGCCAATTTACCCCCTGCCCCCACCCGCTTCCACCGCCGTTGGCTAATGGGTGGCGACGTCTTTGTGTGTAAAATAATGTTATGCATTGCGCAAAAGAGTGGCCGTGTCCATAGCCCATAAGCCACAGAACATTTACCAAGTTTGTATATTCATATATACAGGAAAGCACTTTATAACTAAATTTAATTTCAGGGGAAATGTAATTATTAAGAATGAACACGACTACATACATGACACATTAAGTGATAATACAAAGAAAGCAGTGCTTTATTACTTGAGTCAGATTTGAAAGCAAACATCTGATGATTTATTGTTGGTATGCAGTGAATCTTATCTACTTTGAGCAAGCAGGTACTTAAGTGAGACTACACACTATATGTCAACCTATAAAAGCATGGAGAACTCATTTTAAACAGTTATATAAGGATGATTTTTTGTAGAGTGAGCCAACAACAAAATTTGGCAGCAAGATTGCAAGAGTTTCTTTCAATGCCTGTATTTGTAACGTATGCCACGATCAACAAAAAGCAATACAATGTTATTAAATTAATAAATGCTCATTATGGAAGTTCAGAATATTTTTAAACTGCAAAAGATTACTGGAATGTGACTGTATATTAATAAAATTTTACTGTTTCTCTTTCTTTTAGATAAATATTAACAAACATACAATTATGTTCTTTGATACACTTCTACAATACCAGTTACATCAATACATACAATTAGGAAAAAATTGGAGAGTAAAATGCATAATTTGAGAGACTGAAATTGAATACAATAAATTTGTGTCTAAACAATAGAAAAAGAAGATTGATGGAATAAAATTATTTATACATTTATATTCGTATTCCTTCTTGAATACTCATCATGAGATATGGAGAACATCAATAATTAAAATAATTTTATAATTTACACAAATGAACAATTACTCATGTATATAAAATTAGCCTCGACAAATCAGTTCTCAAGGTGTACGTCTTGAGGTTAAACTTGTATAGAGTCTCATACGTAACTGTAGGCCCATATAACAGACATTCATTGTTTTATTCAGATTATATAATCTTATGTTTCATTTCCATTTATTACAGAATCTAAATTGTAAATGTTAATGGAAAACACTGCTAAGTAGACTCTCCATATATAAAATTATATCTATCTCAAAAAAAGAGATAAATTGAAAATAATACACAGCTGTATTATCTTTTCATCCTGGTTCATCGATGAAGAGCCTCATTTAGTCTTGCTCAATTTCAGGAATTATGACACTACTAAAAGGAGATATATATTTTTCTCTTGATACATATAGTTACATTTTCACAAGTTTATCTATAGACAGTCGAGATTGAAATGAATGCAACATACAGGATTTCACACAGTCACTATCTCAACATCTTAAATTTTAACAATCTCCTCTTATGTGGAGACATGTTGAATTTCTAGTCATAAACAACACAATCATTATTTCATACCGCTATGATGCAATTAACAACATTTATTAATTTATTAGCACAGACAAGGATTTTATTCTAGATATTTCCTACCTCTTCTTTCTTGTATGTAGGGTGTATACTCTGCATGATCTCTTCAATCTTTGCCCGTCTATTCACCACACACAAAAAAGAAACAAAAATAATAATTTTGTCACCTTTTGATGATCAATAATTTACAGACTTACACAGAATACTTGGCAATATAAAATTCTCACTATCTTGTTCCCATTTCAAAACAATTCCCAGGCACATGTTTTGGAAGACATAGTATTACAATGTTGATACAACAGTGTGCAAGTTTACAACGGAAACTGATACTGTAGTTTGTTGTATTATTTTTTTAGGTTACATTGTACTCCCATGTTTTCATTCCACTTTCCAGCTACATTTGAACTTGCTTAAGTTGAATCCAAAATGGCATTGTAAATTGTTTGACTTTGATAAAATTCGACTTACAGATGGTTAAGTGAAAACACAACAATGTGGCATGTAAAATAAGATCAACTTAGAAATTATTCGATTTTGGCGAAGTCGAATTAGGCAAGTTTAACTGTATTAACAAACATATCAAGTATTATTGATTATTACCTCCACCAAAATAGGCTCATGTATTCACCGCTGAACTAGATAACGAAAAAAACTAATGAATGTTTGGATCACCATAAAATTTAGTGAAATGGTACATAATATTGAAAGAAGTGGTTAAATTTTGGAAAGAAAATGTCAAAGAACAAGGTCAAAGTCACAAAAAAAAAAATTGATTCCCCCCCCCCACCTCGAGCATAAAAGAAAATAATGGAATGGTCCTTCACATTGTTTGGTATTCAGGCACAGGGCAGAAAGAAACAAAATCACCTATCATAGAGTACTACAGTGTTACGTCACGATACCACGTGATACTACAGCACTCCATATTGCCACGTGATACTACAGTACTCCATATTGTTCGGTATTCAGGCACAGGGCAGAGGTATGCACTTCATGAAGTGACTGCTCTACCCAATATTGTTATTATATCAGCATGATGATCAATTCATCATCATTGATACATATTACTTACTTGGCCTGCAGTCCACCTCCAGGGGGAAACTGACCAACGTCTTCCTCATTGATTACATGCAGTACATAAGGTATGTCAACTTCTTCCTTATTTGCAGACTTATCAAATATTTCTACGGACAAATATAAAAATTTCATAAAAGACCAAAGATTGAAATTTACTACCAAAAGGCCCCACAGCATGTAAAAAATATAATGCATGTAAAATATTTAAGAGCAAATACATTATAAACTACAAATCCAGGGATCTGTAAACTGTGTGCGAGCACAAAACTGGCAAACATTGCACAATTCACCAGAGGCATTTGTAAGAGGCATTTTTTTTTTTCTATATATTGTATGGATATCAACTGATGCTTAAAGAATTTTATGAAGATAGCTATTTATGGCACAAGGTTACATTTCCAGGCCTGTCCAAAGCATTGCACATCGGCAGATAACCATCTGATACTTGGTGCTGACAAGACAATTGCATTATGCAGGAACTTGCATTTTACACATTTAATTGCAAACAAGAAAATTAAGATTCTACCAACACAGATAACTTTTACAAATGTTTGCATTATTTGTTTGCTGTGTATTTGTTGGTGCTTTACACACACAAAATTTACATACTGAATTTTATTTGTTTGTTCTATAGTAAACATGGCCCTTTAATACACTGAATTTGAATGTGTCAATACATGAATGAGAATCTCAACATATCTTTTTAATACTTACCATAAGACATCTTGAATTTTGAATGTAATAGATGAGATCATTATCAGAAGAGTATTAAAGCATTGTTATGTATTAACATAAATAAAATAAATTTGATAAATGTAATAACAATTCTTCAAAAAATCTTGAAAGTGATCGTACAGTATGTCTAATTCTATTACCCAAGAAAACATAATAGAAATCTTACCTGTTATCTTTTTTTCTAACCAATCATCTAATTCTTTATCTTTTTGGATAGCTTCTTCAGATACTTCAGGGATGGCTTTCAAACTTATTATTGTTATGCTCATGTTGTCACGGCTACCCTGGAATGCAATGCCATTATCAAATCATTAATATCACTAAAATTTAAGAATTTCTATTGTTCCTTAATTATACAGTATAAGTGACCAAAAAATACACACACAATTATTTTACTTGGCAAATAAAATGACATTTAAAACACAAAAATAAAATTAGAGAATACTAAATAAATTAACAAGTTGAATTAAACAACGAAACTTATAATGCCAACTTCAATTTTATAAAAATCTGGGATTTAAAATAATGTAAGACTATTGTAAATAATCACCAAGCAAGTAAAGCGAAGCTATAAAAACAAATGTGTCAAAAATGTTAGATCAAATAATGGACGTTTCACAAGAAATTAAATCCAATGATGGCGATTAAACTTTATTGTATAGAAATGAATGCTACTGGCATCAAGCAGAGCCTTTTGTAGTCTGGCTCATCAATTAACTTTTAATTTTTTCCTTGTCAGATTTACAACTGACGTTTCCAGCTGCCCCGCCCACTAACACTGTCCCTGTCTGGTGACTAACAAATTTTGTTTGCATTTTTGTAGACTATGAAAACACTTACAGAACTCACATTGAAATGCCAACTGGCATGTATCAAAGATGCTGGAAGGAGTAATTTTTCTCACAGAAGTACAAAATATTTATAACAAAATATAACCATTAGTAGATGTTAATGAAGCTAAAGCTTTGTCCAAATTATTAAATTGTATGTGACAAATAACTGTGACATGTCAATATTTGGGTGTAATATGACATCATCATGCCTTATTTGGGTACACCACATCACACAGATTTATAACATAAAATTTGATAGAGTGGACAAAGAGTCAAAATGATTTTTATAAAATGTACGTTATAGGCCTATGGTATATATTAAACTTGTAATACTGTAACGTGTACAGTATATAAATGGCAAACATTCTTCCATATAAATGTACACTCATTTAGATTTTCTCCAGATTCAAGTCTTCTTTAAAAGATACAATGTCAGCCATCTCTCCAGGTAAACATAATCTGAAGGGCTTTACATGTGGAATGATGTCATTATTCTAAAAATAAGACAATCCACTGAATAGCAGTTTGACATTTCAGAGAAAGAACATCTGCTGTTTATTTCTATGGCATTTTAAAGAATTTATAAACTTATCATTTAATATTAACACATGCCACATATTACAGTAAATCTGCTGAAAGGTAGATCTTAAGACACAAAATTCAAATTCAAACACACAATTCTGATTCAACAAAACAATATGATCAAATAAATGGAAGAATGAAAGGGATAGGAAGGTGTACAGTAGAATACAAAATAAAATAAAACAAACTAAAATCAAATGATTCATCAATATCATAATATCATTGCTAGAGTGTTGGCTAACTGGGGACCTAGAGTCCTTGGGGCTACACTAGCAAATGAACATAATTGTAATCAAGCTGAAGACAGGGGATGTCAAGGGTTAAGCTGTGAAAGTGTGGCAATGATATCATAGGCTTGCTTTAAAATCAAATTCAAGAACCTTATTACCCATAAAAAATTTTAGTATATTTATTATTTTTAGATAATTTTTATAAATCTGAAAACAAACCACATTAACTGAAGTTTGCCTCGGTACTAATACTGGACTGTAGGCCTATCCTACAGAAAAAAATGTGAAAGTTGGTCAATGGTAAATAACAGAATAGCTTGTTTTCCGGGTGCCATGGTTTGTATCCTGGGTATTTACTACAGTACTAAATCATGGAGATTCTGTTTAGTCTCACAAAACCTTAATGTTTATATAAAGTGTGATGCGATAGATTAAAAAATATTATAAGAAATTATTGTACATAAAGTGATATGCTGTGTACAAATACTGTACAAGCAGAATGAATACAACAAATGTAACAATGAAAAACTATTATATTTATATGCAAAGATATTTATAATTATACATTACCTTAAATAAACAGGTATCCACAACTTGACTACAGATGTCTTTTAAGTCGTGTGATATTTGTAGTCGATTCAGTATATACTGACATGCATCTTCATTCTTCATAACATCCCAAATACCATCACAAGCTAAAACGATAAACTGATCCTCATCACTGCGTTCCCGCACAGTAACTGTTGGTTCAGGCGACACTAGTTGCTCAATGGCAGGCTTGTCGCGTACTAACTTGTAATCGTAATCCCCCAATGCCCGGGAAACCGCTAGTGATCCGTTGACTCTTTGTAAGTAAACTTGACCACCGGCTCTTACAATGCGTTCCATCTCTTCGGGATTCCCTGGCTTATGATCTTGAGTACTATAAACTGGTTGGCCATTTTGGCAGAGAACTCCCCTGGAATCACCACAGTTAATGAAAAAGTAGTGCGTTGGGGAGATTAGTACACCTACAGCTGTAGACCCACTTCTTTCATTTCCATGAACAGTTTCAGTCCAACTGCAGATTTTAGCATCAATATTTAGAAATCCTGTCCTTATACCTTTAACAATGTTGTCTATTGTTGGTTCCAGTTTTTCAACCGGTTGTTCAGTACCTTTAAAATCAGAGTTATTTAAAATTTCATCAAGCAGATGCTCTGCCGAATACCGTGCCACTTTAGGCCCCGCATGGCCGTCAAATATAGCAAAAAATGACCAATCATGCATGTTAAATGGCAAGCCGATCTTAACAGTATGTGCGTCTTCCATTTCCATACGCCATCCTTGCATGCTACAGATGCCATAGGATAGGCCATTCCCACTTCCGCTCGTGTTTTCTTTCTCAGTCTTTGGCTTCTCTAAGAATGACCCCATACTCACAGAAGTCAGTGATATTTGATAATTTTTTTTCTTTACTGTACCTGTTGTATGTACATGTTCTACTCAGAACTTTGTCATAACATGTACACTGTACACATGTAACACTCAGTGACTCGCTATGTGGCTGATGAGTGCCAATGAGGTCATCATATCCTGGTTTTCCGGATTTCACTGCAATTATAAAAAAAAAATGACCAGGAAGTTGTCCAGTCATAGAGGTACCGAGAAGCTCTGCATAATGTTACACAATATCAAAAAAAAAAAATTATAATTATTAAAAATCGATATAAAAAGGAAGCAATTAAATCAGTATATAATTGAATTTAATTTTTTTTTATATGAAACCATTAGGGTTTCACTATTAAGGTATTATTCTTAAAAAAATTTAAACCAATTGATGTCAGACATTTTCTTGATTTTTTTGTAAGTACTGTAGCAATACTCCCTACTTTACGCCCAATTTTACGTCAGTCTTATCTCAGGCAAAAAGCCCAGGGTATAATTTGAATTGAGTAACTGACTTTTAAAAACATCAAATATTGGCTTTGTATAAAGCATGCAGTGCAATTGCATTTTGACTAATAAGGAATTCCACAGGGTATAAGCTGCCCCCTCCCCCTTAAAATCAACCCAATTTTGTGTTCAATGGTGTGGGGACCTACAGTAATATACTGTACAGTTTAAAGGTAATGAATGTCCTCACAATACAAACAATTTCACTGGGACTGTGGATAAAAAATAACAGGTTGATGCCATACAGTTGTAAGGCTTCTAAAAGACTGAGTGTTACCTTCACCATGGAGAAATGATGGTCTATCTTAAATACTACAGTATACTATTGATTGCTTTACAATTAGGCTAAACACAAGGCCTCTGAGGTAACCAGTAACAGCATATATTCTAGATCAATTATATAACAAAAGACAATAAACTAGGGCCTTGTACGATGTTGAAAATCAAGGACAGGAAAAGATATTGAATGAAGAATAATAATAGATCTGAACACATACCACTGTAAAGAAAATCTTTACCGTTTTTTTTAATTTGAAATCTACAACAATCATGATACCAAAAAGTGTATGTTTCTATGTAAATCCAACCCTCAATATTCAGAAAAATGTGCATCAGCAATATCATCAAGTCTAACAAAACCAAGTCAAGACGAGTGGCGGAGCGGTAAGGCAGGGGCGCTGCTAGCTATGGCTTTAACATCGGCGCTGGTTCCAGCCGCTCCTCGCCCATGGTTTGGTTGGTAGAACCAAGTCTTCTCGGATAAGGACTTAAAATGGAGGTCCAGTGTATACATCTGGCTCGTGTGCACTGTAAAGAACCCATTGCATCTTTTGGAAGAGTAGGGGGTTACCCCGATATTATGGTTCATTTCAGCCCCTGTCATTGTGGAATGATGTAAATATGTAGCTACCATGAAGCGCCTCTTACGGCTGCTAGGTAGTCACAGACCACGCCCATACGCAATTCAGCACAATGACGTTGCAAGTTATGGGTTATTCTCCTACAGTACCTTCACCTTTACCTTATGTTGTAGTAAGGAGCCTGGAAAGGCTCTGGGATTGGCCTTTTGCAGCTGATGGATATTATCAAGACAACCAGTTGCTTTGAAGTAAATAAGATTTCCTACTTAACTTGGAGATTTATTGGTGGCAGTGGTTGGGATAAAGTTTTATTTATCCCAACTTATTTAATTCTATTTATTTATTTTTTTTTTTCAATTTTTCAATTGACAAAGGTCACATTAGAAATTTGCGAAAAAAAATAATGGCCACAAGGTAATAAAGTTTCCTCAAAATGCTCCATTCAGCAAATAGTTGCTGAGGGCTACAGTATGGCTCTATAACAGCAATTTATTCTTCTTCTACAGCATCAAGCTTCGTAAATTATAATATGATATGCCTATTCTATTAATGCAAGTGTATAAACCATTGCTGGGCCTGGGTCAGGTGACTCGAAAACAAAAATCTTGCTGTCGAGCCTAGGATTTGCAACAGCAGTGCAAGACCCTTTCTAAAGCAATTGCTGTCGGTGCTGTAGGGAAATTAGGACCCTGGCCCATTGCGAAGTTGAATTCTCTTGATGAAGAAATCTATTTTTTTCATCACAACTGAATAAGAAAAATAAGCATGTATCAGTCAGTGCATACACTGAACTGTTGTAAAGAGAGTCTCAAATGGGCTAAAGGTGCTCTCTCGTTTACTCACTACTACCCTACTTGCTACAAATTGAAGGCATTCGTTGTTTTGTCAATAATCAGCTTTTAAACTGTTTGAATGATTTGTTTGTGCCTGTCAAAACCATAATGGAAACATTAATGATAGTCACTTTACAGTAACTTAAACAAAATCTTATTTATATAAATATGGGCAACTTTTTTAGCTACTGGCCTAAAACTGAGATGTAAAGGATTTTTTTTTTTAGTCCCGAGCCAGAGTTCATTCATTCTGCCTGCATCATAAGACAGAAGATGACACAGTGCTGATGGAATTGCATTCTGAATTAAAATAGTATAAATAAGAATCTTTGTTCCATCATTTAAATAATAAATAGAAAAACACACTCTTCCAAAATTGCCCTATCATAATCCTATTTAAATGATAGCAAATATTTTTTCCTGAACCAAGCAAAAATTAATGAATGAACCTTCATACAGTATAATTTATTGTGGTCTATGTACCGTAAGGAATAGAAGCTGTCACACAAATTTTAAAATCCATGAATAAGAATCCAAAACATGAATGAACAGTCCTAAAATTTTTGAAAAGGCAACAACATTTTTGGGAAAAATCAAGTTCAAGCTCTTAAATATGTTTTTATTCTATTAATGGACAAGGTAGGGGTATGCATAAAAATGAGTGAGTACCTGCTCTGGTATTTATGTCGAACTAGATACTCCTTTTTTCCAATTGAAGTTGACGAAGTAAAGATTTGTATCTGTATAATAATCTCAATCTTGTAACATTGTGTACTGTAATATGCATATTATATTTAAGTGGTTTTCTCTTAGTTTTCATTTTCTACTTCACACACCTGATGAAGCTGGCATCGACTGCCAGTGACAGCTTCGATGGACAGTGTCACAATAAATTACATCTGCAAAGTTTACCTCAGAGTTCTGCCTTAATATTACAATCTTGTAAAATTAAAGTTGAAAAATTGAGATTCACACATTAAACACGTCATATTTTCATTGCGGATTTTTGGGCTCAGTACGGACTCCAAGAGTATGCATTTTCTTTTAGTTTTATAGCGTATGCGGATTTTATAAGTACGCAATGACGATATAATGTGTTATTATTCAAATCATTCATTTTCTAGCTATATAATTTAAAATGTCTACAACAGTAATAGTCTCAATGCTTCCTTTACGGTACCCAGTCAATGTGAGGGGTTCTCAAACCTAACCCCACTCGTTCCTACTGTACAGCTTGTGGTCAAAGGTTTACCTCTACTGACATCAAAATATAAAACTCGACATTGTAGGGCAAGGCTAAAGTTAGGCCAAGAGCTTGGGATTGATTGGGACAATTAACTTTATTTTAGGTTATAGGTAATCAAGCGGATTTTAAAATGGAATAGAACTAAGAGATATTTGTAAGAGCTTATTAAATTTTTTTTATTATTATTATTTAAAGGTTGGGGAATAAAAAAGATGCCATGACTTGAATCAGCCACAAAGGTCAAGCCATAATTTAATTTAATCAAATAAAACTTCAAGTTCAAACTATAAAAAAGGGAAGGTCAATGTGTTGCCGTAGTAAACTTTAGGCTCGGCTGAAAAAATAAACAACACTGTACATAAACACATTTCTATGCAAAGCATTAATTACGCTATATTATTTTCATTTACAACAAGCATAATAATTATGTGCTTGGTATACGTATCGTACCGTAAAAAGGTAGATGAAATAGCTCATACTCCAATACTACAATGCTGTGAATGCTACTGGCACTGCACAGCACTCTCCACTGCGCTGCGTACACGCAGGCGAGGCTGCTGTGCAAGTGATAATCTAGGCCTACAGCGAACAGCCCATAAACAGTCCACTTTAAGAATGCAATGTATTTCGAAATGTATCAAATCATGTGCTATAATTAAACCAACCCAGTAAATTACAACTTTCATGCTAAAAGGAGCCCAAATTAATTGAACTTACGAAAAACTAAACACCTTCTCCTGCCTGGTCCCAAACGTTGAAGCCGTCCAAATTCGTTTTCAAGCGATCTCATTGGTTAACCTTCATTTAGAAATACGTTATTGGCTAATACAAATGACGTCATCTTCTATTTCAAGACAGCTTACCAAAATAGATCATGCAATCAAAGATACGTACAGTGTTATCAATGAAAAGCTTCCTAACAATAGTTTACTGTAGCATAACCATGAAACAATGGCTTAACGTAAATCCTGGAAAAAATAACCGTTTTGTTAGTTGGCTGTGCCAGTCCCAGGTAATGTGAATTAATAGGACATCGCAATGACTTTGGGTAGCTTTTCGGGGGGAAACGCCTTTGTTTGCTCTCTGAGAGAACCACATTGGCCTAATCCAATTATCCTTTTGCAACGAAACCGGGCAAAGAATTGATTCGTATCAGAAACATAATAAATAACATCCTACAATAAATCGTTGTCAGTTGAGTGCTGTTGTCATTCAAATGACCTTAACTTTTAGTAAGAATGATTCTCACTAGAGCAATTTCTGACGCAAAAGCAAGAAACGCCGAATTCATAATCTAAAAAAAGTTGAAACAATTCTGATTCTCGCGGACTGACGGATCTCATCTACAGGAAATTTCTGTATGTAGCCAGTTACTCCGAAATTGGAGTGTCTGCGCCCGCCGCCAAAACTCCGGTTTCGTACTAGGCCTATGTGACCCGAGAAAACTCCGATTTTGGAGTTTTCGCGTATAATGAGTACGCAGAAACTCCGAAATCGGAGGTTTGATTGAAAGTTTGAAAACTCAGATTTTGGAGTTTTCGCGTATAGTATGCAATACCTCCAAAATCGGAGGGTTGATTAAACGTTTTTCTCTCTCTCTATAATATGAGAGACTTGTTTAATTAATAGTAGGCCTACCCAGAAATTCCGAAATCGGAGATTTGAATAAAAGTTATGAAAACTCCGATTTTGGAGTTTTCGCGTGTAATACGCAGCAAAACTTCCAAAATCGTAGTTTTGGCGGCGGGCGCAGACACTCAAAAAATGGACGTAACTACATACATGGTTTCTGAGTTTATGTCTTGCTAAATGAGCTTGCTTATTGTTGGCACGTTTATTTTATATTATATACAAACGAATCTGCAAGTGTGAGAAAAGATGCTCTAGGATTCGAGCCGGGACCCCATATGTTCAAGATTCAAGATTCAAGATAAATTTATTGTCACATATACAAAAAATATACATGAGATTTGCTTTCCTGTGCTTATACATTAAAAACAAAAACCACAAACACAAATATAAATATATCACAAAATAGCACCAAAAATCTTAACTAACTTAACTAAAGAGAAAGACAGTGGAATTGAGCTTAAACAGCAAAGGTACCTAAATAATACTGATTATCTGGAGAATTGACTATAGAGCTGACATGTGTGAGGTACGTATGAATGAATTCTTTAACCGATTTTTTTTTTTTAAAGAGTTTATCTGATTCTTCCTGATTTGTTAAAAGTTACGGTATGTATCCGAAAAGTGGGTGAGACTCATTCTGTAATATTTTATCTAGTTTCGTAAGGGCAGACTTATCACAAAGACTGCTTATACTTGGAAGCTCCATACCAATAATTTTTCCTGCCACTCTGGTTATTTTCTTAATTTGTTTACTATTTTTCTTTGTAAGGCTGCTGAACCATGGCAATACAACGGAAGCAGATAACTGATTTTATTACACTCTGATAGAAGAGAGAGTGTTTCCTAAATAAATGAAGACGTTGAGTTGACTTGGAATAAACACCTTGCGTGTGCTTATTCCAGTTTAATTTATCATCTATGATGATACCCAAATATTTATGTTCTGATGTTTTAGTTACACTTTCATTATTGACAATGAGTTGATCCATATCTGTATTGCTTCTCCTGAAATAAAAAATCATTTCCTTTGTTTTCTTAGCATTGATAACAAGAAGTTATTAGAGCACCAGTTAATAACATGGGAAACTTCATTTCTAAAGTAGATTCATCATTGTTTGTTATTAAACAATGCACATATCGTCTGCGAACTTAACTAATTTGCAAGAGGTGTGATGCATCATAAATTACAAGTATAGATTGAGAAAAGGAGAGGCGATAAAACGCAACCTTGAGGTGTGCCAGTGTTTGAGGAATAATGCTTCTGCAATTTAGAGAAAAGATTGAAAAATAACCGGAGTCGCCCAAGTCATCGCAATGATATAATTAGAGACATAATTCTTAATCATAACACTTTGAGACCTCATACTGATAAAGAAACTAATCCATAAACACAGATAAGGGTGAACATTTAAATTTCTTAATTTATCTACTAACACATGGGGTTGAATGGTGTTGAATGCAGAGCTGAAGTCCAGAAATAGAGTTTCAAACGCTTTTCAAATGGGCCACACTTATGGGGTTGGAAATTCAAATCCGACTAAAGCAACCTCTCCCACACTCTTTTGCGCATGCATGTATGAATTAACAGACTAGTTGCACTTTCAATAGTAGGGATCAATGTGAACGCCGTCATTTGAACAAGACGGCATCGAATTTTTTTAAATTAATCATTGTACAATAAAGAGAATATAACGATAAACCATTTTCGGAAATGCTATAATTATACTTAGACTTATAGGCCTACTATAGGCAACCTCAATGCTCGCAACCTGACCACTTCGTGGCTTCGGCCCTGTAAAAGTGTTAGATACGTTGTACAATAATTTCTTAACAAATCTCTTCAAAAATAAGTAATAACCTATCAGATAGGGTCTTTCAGAATAATGTGCAAGCTTCAAGGGGATTCCCCACCCAAGGCCAGTGGCGGCGCCCATCTCCAGCCGGCAAACTGAAGCGGCCTCTTACGAATCCGATCTCGATGACGAGCAGTGTGACCACTGCTTGGGTATTTACCCAAGATCTTAGGTATTTTGACTCTTCTTGGGTATTCCGTTCAAATCCTTGGGTATTTTATTTTTACTAATTAATTATTTAATATTTTTGACAAGAGGAAGAATTAAGAAGTAACAAAGTAATGTCAGTCCATTCAAGTAAGCAAAACTCAACGAAGTGCACATAACATTGTTAATTAATTGACTGTTAATTGCTATAAACATGGGTTCAGAATTTGTTTATTTGTGATTTGCGTTGCCATTGATCTTACCTAATTAATGCATTACATAACAAAACTTGATCACTGATCTACTGATAACACCGGCCGACTGAGGGCGTATTTTTCTATCTGTATTATCGCCTCATGAATATTAATTTTAATAATTAACACAAACAATTACAATAAAAAAATGGTTTATAAATTGAACTAAAAGGAAAACTATACATGCGAAAAACACGGTTTTTTCAAATTTTAATGCATTTTCAGGTAATTTTGGGCAATTTTTGCTGAATCTTGGGTAATTCGACCCAGTAATTGGGTGTATCAAAATTGTGAGTGATCACGCTGATGACGAGGATACAGAAGAAAACGATGCAGATGATGCATAAGGTTAAGGCCAAAGGACGAATGACTGTCTCTGATATGTTTTACGAATACAATTAATCCATCCAAAAGATAGATGACACATTGATCACCAACAAGGTTTTGCTAAACACCTGACACGTCTCTTTTGCAGGTTCTCTTATTTTCAAGAAGACACAGAACTCTGTGTAGGCCTATCAATCTATTCACAGTTGACGTTAATTTTTTGAACAGGTGAACCATCATTCCAAATAATGTTTAATATATCCTACAATAAAAACTAATTACTCTGAAGTTAAGTGTAAATCTAATTTTCAGCTGGCTTATATATATTACGCCTATTTGAAAAAAGACAAAGTGCATTCATGTATATAAAACAGAAACTTTTTCCAGATGAACTAAGACAGAGTAGCATGTTCTAATATGTTATAATTGAATTGATAACTTGGAAATGTTACTTTCCATTATTAGGGACGACTTTTATGAAATGCGGGTCAATTTATTTAACTTATTCTGTCTGTACTGTTGAATAAGTTAACTGTTTGTTACGGTATATCATAGTTGGCAACACAGCAAAGCATCACTGAATAAATCAATTAACTGAATTAAAAAAATATAGGCCTATGTGATCGATCGGGTATTTCATAGACAATTTCAAACTACATGAGTTGTAGATCGTATTTTCTGTGTGATTGGTGTTGTCTTATCGAATCTTCATATCCAGGGGTGGCGCCAGCGAGGGGCCGGGGGTCAGAGAGCTGCCCCTCTCTCCCCCACCCCCGTCAGGCAGGAAAAAAAACCACAACGTCGGGAGAAACACAAATTAAATGTATTTTCTCATATCAATAGACACCAAAATCGATTAAATATGCATTTGAAATCCTTAAATTGCCAAAATGGCCACTTCCGGAGCATTTTAAGCGACGCTCGACCACGCCCAATTTGCTTTCGTCGGAGTTTGTGCTATTCGTGTTACTCAGGACTTGCTGCAAGAGTTAGTTTTGTTAAAAGAAATTGAATAAATAACGTATATTTTATCTTATCATTGCAGCCAGCAGTGAGTTCAAAGGACAGCTACCGGTGATAACGATTTCCTTTCAGTGTTGCTAAAAATTACACTAGGTCTACGATATTTGAATATGACGTTCCTAATAATATACTATATGTTATTTTGTTTGATGTTTTTTGAAGATATTAGTGCCGATGAGTACCCGAAGTTCATATACCCTGATGTGTTTAACGACTCAAAAAGAGACGCGTTCCATTATGGCACCTTCCCAGAAGATTTCATATGGAGTACTGCTACGGCATCGTATCAAATCGAAGGGGCGTGGAACGAGGACGGGAAAGGACCAAGCATATGGGATACATATTCCCATGAGCCTGGAAACATCGATAATGGATACACAGGCGACGTGGCATGTGATAGCTACCACAAATACCAGGACGACATCGACAGTATGAAAGCTCTTGGCCTGAAGTATTACCGCTTCTCATTGTCATGGCCGAGGATTCTACCAAACGGGACCATCGATCATATTAATCAACCTGGAATAGATTATTATAATAATTTGATAAACGCACTAAGAGATGCTGGGATAAGTCCAATGGTGACGCTGTACCATTGGGACCTCCCACAGGCTCTTCAGGATCAAGGTGGTTGGAAGAATGACGAAATAATCGGACATTATAAGGATTATGCTAGACTTTGTTTTGAAGAATTTGGTGACCGTGTTGGGTTCTGGATAACCTTCAACGAACCATGGGTGACAACGATCTTAGGGCACGAATTTGCTTCGATGGCACCAGGAATCAGAGAACCAGGAACCACACCATACATCGTTGCTCACAACATTCTAAGATCTCACGCCGAAGCGTATCATGTTTATGATTACTCATTTAGATCGAAACAGAAGGGGAAAATCGGCATTACCTTGAATTCTGATTACTATCAGGCTGCGGATATGAATGATCCAGACACAATAGAAGCTGCAGAAAGAGCTCAGCAGTTTGTGATGGGATGGTTTGGACATCCAGTCTACAAGAACGGCGATTATCCAGAGGTCATGAAGGAAACCATCGCTAGGAAAAGTACACAGGAAGGACTCAGTGAATCACGCCTTCCAGAATTTACAGAGAACGAAAAGTCGTTTTTGGCAAAGACTGCAGACTTCTTTGGACTTAACTGTTATACTACCAGTTATGCAAGATCTATCAGGAACCCTGCAGGTCCACTTATCCCACCATCATGGTCCACTGATCAGGACGTTTTCAGTTGGAAAAGTCAGAATTGGCCGACATCTGGATCCGACTGGCTCCGCCCAGTGCCATGGGGTGTTCGACGACTTCTTAACTGGATAAAAAATGAATATGATGATCCTGTAATCTACATCACTGAAAATGGCATCTCAACTATCGACACAGCCAACCTGCATGACCAAATACGAATTGACTATTACAGTGCTTATTTAAGTGAAGTCTTAAAAGGTAGGCAGTGGCCGCAATAACACCAAAACCGTATTCTATATATACAATAACATCAAATCAGAATTAGAAATTCGTTTTTAATGGTGTAACCTGCTTCCTGCTAAAAGGTAAAATGTCAGGCTAATTAAAAGTGAATAGTCATCAACACTACATCAGTAATTACTTGGTCACATTATTGAAGGTTAATAAGGACCACAGAAATATCTGTCCATGATAACTGATATTTCTCTGTCGAGTTTGGTCTAAAAGCTTGAAATAGGCGACCTCAAAAAATCAAAAAATGGTTCCATTTTCTGCAGTAATAAACTTCGTAGGGTCAAAGGTAAATTATTTGACAGTCAAAATCTCTACTCAGATTGGTGCTATGACATTGAAATAATCTATGTTTTGATCTGAGTTTAATCTGTTAGTAACCCAAGAACAAACCGGATTATTAAAAGTATGTGTAATTCAAATACCTCCAATTTTAGGAAAACGTCGGAAAAAATCGTTGAAAATATGTAGAATACAGGTGAAATTTTAGTCAATAATATTTTAAGTGTTGATCATTAAATTTCATTTTATTTTTGTTTTTGTTTTATGCTTGATTACAAATTATTGAAAAATATACAAGTTCAAAATATGTTTTTTGTTCATTGTTTGAATAAATAGATGTGATTTTTTTTAGATGTAATTACAGTATTTTCCCTCATTTTATCCTCAGCTATTGATATTGATGAAGTGAATGTAAAGGGCTATACAGCTTGGTCTCTGATGGATAACTTTGAATGGTCTCGTGGCTACACAGAGAGATTTGGTCTTCATTACATTGACTTTGATAGCACCGAGAAGACTCGGATTCCCAAAGACTCGGCAGCTTTCTACGCTCAAGTAATTGCAGACAATGGGTTTCCAGCATCTAGTGTGCAGTCTGGATTTAATGCCGGATTTAGAACCATACTTTTAGCCATTTGCATAGTTTTTGCAATTATATAATTTTTCGTAACATAAAAAATGATACGATTGTATGCAACATTCAAGAGCGGTGCTGTTTAATGTTGTTTTGTCTGCTACAGGCATCTACATTTAAGATGATTCCACCATTTACATTGAATTTTTATGAAATGGAAATAAATGTTCTTTAATTAAATTACTATATAGTGCTAAAATGATACCATATACTGCATTGTACATAAACTATTAGGAGTTGGAGTGAAGCTGTATAGATTGGGGGTTATTGTGCTTGTTTTCTAATCCCTATGATTCTTATGAGACTTAGTATTTTTAGAGCACTACACATGTGCTTGTTGTCTCTGCACGGGATTGCTATACAAAACTGTGATTAATATCAGTATTGGCAGTCCTTAGCTAATATGCCTAAATAAATAAAATACATAAAAACTAAACATTCACTGATTGTTGCTACTATTTTAGTACAGTACTCATATTACTTGCACAATAATAAATGAGAACACGATTGCTTTGTTGTTGAATATAAATATATTCCAAGAGTTTAATTTTTCTATTTAATAAAACCTACAATTTTTCAGTTTAATGCAGTAAAAAAAACGCAAATATATTTATAATGAAAAAGTATGTATGAAAAAGGACTTGTGTTCAGTTTTAGTATAAAGAACATACCTTTTAATCATATTTCGTGTGTATAACACTCTGAAACGTTTGCGTAATATGTTAATATACAATTAATTTTATTATTAACATACTTAATATTACTTGGTACCATTACATTTTCCTATACCATTCTGGATTTAGAACTATTAATGAGGAACCAAATAAACAATTTATCTGAATAAATCTCATCTTAAAATTCTAGCACCATCAAATGATTTTTATTCTTGTGAATGTATACTGTAAATTTTGTTATGGTATAGCAATAAATATTACAAACAATGAAATGACACTTTGTATTAATACCCATTCTACGAATCCAGAAGTCGTTTGGCTGGGGAGGTGTGAGTGGCAATTAAGCACCTGAAGTCTGAAGGGGCAACACCTATGATTGAGAAAGGAAGGTTTTACATTAGTGTGTTTAATGTCAATTGTATTGTGGGTTCGGCTGTAGTCACAATCGCACTAGAGTTTTTCTTGTAAATCTAACCTAGGCACTGGTTAGTTACCATACTTAGTCCAGAGCGAACAGCCCAGAAAATTTACTTCACAGGAAAACTTACTGAGACAAGCGGTTAGTTTAACCAAGTGGATTGTGCCCAGTAAAACTGACCAGGTTAATTTTACTAAGCCAAAAAGTCCAATGCGAACACGAATCTCGGTTACACTTACCCAGTCTTTTGAGCGCTACTTATTGGAGATGTCAGGGATTAGTGTGCTCAATAGTTGATTTTCATGGCTCGGTTAGTTTTACCATTTCTTGCAGTAGAACTAACCACTCAAAAAATCCAAGTGCAGACAGCGGTAAGAATTACACATTAGAGTTTTACTAACAATTTAGGTAAAATCTGTTTTTCAGAGCAGTGTGATATTGCTGCTTATGGACGGCCCATGGAAGTTTTAATCTCTTATCTAAATAAGGTAAAGTGGAAAGGAGGGGGGGGGGCGGGGAACAACTGCTCCTTTTACCACCTCATGTATCTGCCCCCGATATGTCTTGTTTGAAATCCATAACCTTAATGTTCTCTGTCACTATCTTCCTTTGTATACACTGTCTTCTATTAGCTTTCTTCCACATCATATTTATCTCACCCATTCCATCTTAGGATTTTGATAACTTCCTTTCCACTGACGATCTGTAGAATGCAAAGATCTGTTCTGATGCTATGTGCTCTACAGACAATTACCATGACTTTACTTATAACTTCATAGAGGGTGCACTGGAATCAACATGTGTAACACAATGTGAACTCTAAAGAAAATATTCATTTACTATGAACTTACTAATTTCATAGAAACATACTCGAACTGATATGTGTTTAAAATTCAGTGCACTCAAAAACTAGTGTCTGTCTGTTGTATAGAATTTTTGAAGTATAGCCTCATTTTATAAAAATGTGAGGTACCTAAAATATACTGACCTGTTCAATTGAGCATGATCCCGACAGTGACACTGTGACAATGTTTTGTTTGTGACTATCGAAGGCACAGGTGATGACAGACAATGCATCCTGTTGAGAAAAATTTATGATATTTGACTGTTATTCATTCATGATTTTCTGTAGACCTTAATGGAAAGCTCTATCTAACAATTCAATTCATTTTTGAAAATATTTAGACCTAATTGCACAAGGTTACAGATGATAAACTTTCAAACTTAAACAAAAAAATTACTGAATGAAAACACAGAACAGTCTGGTACTCTTAACAGTATTATGCAGCCCACAAAATTAGGAAAAAATTAGGTTGGCAAAAATTTGCCGACCTCAAATTCTCCGAGGTCGGCAGTCTCTGCAATTGTTTACTACCTAGGCCTATATACATAGGCCGTATAAACTATGATTTTTCCGAACCTTACATCGTCATCTACAGATTGTGATTTTGTTAAATTTCTCTATTAAATTAATATATTGCTGGTGAAAGAATGGTCATACTTGTATTATTTAATAGTGTAGTATAATACATATGTATGAAGAAAATCGCTGAATAAATTTTGTTTTAGCAGTCGTTTTATCATGTTTTATCGTTATCTTTGGCATGGGAAATACCACTTTCGTAAAAGCTACGATCGTATCATCACAGGCTGCTTCAACTGCCCATGCATGTCCATGTGCATGCCAAGAATGATCTATCAGGGATTTTCCACACATGTACAGTACTTGTCGGTAGTGAAGTCATGATGCGATCGTGATTGCGTTTAAACGGATGGTAGGATTAGGCCTACAATATGTTGAATTTTGTTGTTTTTAGATAATAAACAACATTTTAAATATGATAATAATACTGTAAAATGAAGACAAATAATAGATTTAGATAAGTATTACGATCTACGCGGCCCACGTGGCTTCAATTGGGCGATGTTGTAGGCCTTGGCTGGCTAGCGTCATTCCTACCTAGTCCTAGCCTACGAAACGACTAGGCGAGAAAGACAAGACGCTTGTACACAAATCGTACGTATTGCATGCCTATTATAAATAATTATTGTACAAACAAATCTGAACCATCAATTTCCTTGGTTTGACGACGTACATGTAATTTAGTGTCTGCTATGGCCTGTTTCAGTCAAAGTTTTTGACTTTCCAAGCAGTTTTTGAAACAAAGATATATAGGCCTAGGTCGGCAAAAAATTGCCATCCTGTACAAATTCTGGCTTGGCAATATGGTCGGCAATTGCCGATTGCCAACGTGAAATTCATGGACTGATTATGCATAATCTCACCTTGCACTGTTTATCTGTTGGATCAAGAATTATTTTTCCTTCCTTATCAAGAGCTGATGTGATTGAGCAGACAAGATATTTCATTGGGATGCCAGCATCCATTAGAGCCAAGCATGAAGCATTTATACTACAGGACAAAAGCTGAAGACAGTGTTATAGGAAAGTACTGTAAAGCAATATGATACAGTATTATTTTAACAGGCATAAGAAGAAGAGTCCTCAAAAAATCTGAGGAATTGGCCACATACTTTTGAATTTATTTTATTATAACAAAGATGTCGTACACCATGATACCTATTGTAATTAGTGGTTGGCTCTAACCTCAAAAACAAGCTATACAGACAGGTATATGAGAGATATAATAATGATGTTGATGATGATGATAATGATATTGCTGATGACTAGGATGACAATAATGATGTTGAAACAATAACGGTACAGTATTGATTATGCATTCAGTGACAATGCTATGTATATCAGTGTTCTCCAGAAGCCATTGTAGCTGTCAATTTTACCAGTAAAAATAACTGACCAACCATTAAAAACTTATTAGGCAGGTAGCCTAGGCTGACCTTCTTTCAATAAACGAACAACATTCCAGTCCAGTCCAGGCTATGATTATGTATTATTGATTTTTGAAGCCATTTAACTCAACTTGAAAGTTGCAATACCCCACGTTGTGTGCGTTTACCAGCTCTACAGTATATGGGCAAATTTACCAGTAAAAATTTTTCAATTGGGAGAACACTGTATATGAATGTGTGTTATTATAGGTAAAGGTAAAGGTAAAAGGTGAAATACTGTGAAAACATTGATGACAAATATCAGCGGCGTAACCAGGGGGGTGCTCAAGGTGCCTGGGTAACCCCCTTTTGTACAAAAGTGAACAAATTATAATATTAATTGAAATAAATGGCAAACCATTAGTTACTGTACATGGATATACGCCATCTAGTTTTACGCAAGGTTCAGTGGCCATAATATTTCTATTCCCGAACCTCCACCCCTCCACCTTTTCAAAATCCTGGATATGCCACTGAATATTGAATGTACAGTGGTTAATGAAATGATGTACTGTACTTTTATATCTGTTATTAAAGGATACAGATCCAGAGTCTTGTACAACTTGAACGATTATGAGAATTGAAGTTCGTGGATGAAGAGTAGCTAAAATAGCTGAAGCACAGGAGTTTTGTATCAGTTGTTCTTGCGATTTCTCATAAACACCTTAGAAATAAGTAAATGTAAAATAAATATTAGAAATGTAAATTTTGTTAATATACAGTACAGTATATCCAGTCACCCCAATATTGTCAAGGGGTTAAGATAGTTAAAAAGAAAACTGCTGACAAGCAATTCAAAATTATGGTACATACTGTGTTATCTATCTTTATCATATACAACATACCAATTTGTGTGGCTGGTTTTGAGCACATAACAAAAAATTTTTAATACTGTGCGCATGTAAGAAAGAAAAAAATGAACAGATTGTGCGCAATGCACAGGGCAGTGTTATGGAGATTCCATTATCTTTCGATTATCAACGATCAATCATTAGTAAAACACTATTAAAAACACATTCCCAATTTATGCATAAAACTGTAGAAGTAAGTTGTGTCTAATATCAAGCATATTCAATTAATGAATTTTTACAAGTCTTTGATACAGCAGGTACTATTATTTTCTTCAATACAGAAAACAGAACACACTAATTCCCCGGCCGGCAGTGAGCCTATGCAGTTTTTGTTCTCGAATGCCTTTGATAGAACTAAAAAATGATGGAAGAAAATTTTATCCAATTAGATTGATTTTTATATATAACTGATCACAAGAACGTAAATTTGCTTTCCATTACTGCTTCAACCTAAGCAATCGGACTAGTGTAGGCAAAGTTATGACGTTGTAAAGAAATGACTCCTTATAAGCAAGCTCAAATCCCACTGAAAACACAAAAATATCTTCCATATTTTCGTAATTCAACCCCAAAACAACGGGGCCAAATATTTGAAAACAAATATTTTGTAAATTGTTTGCAATAGCTATATTTATAACCTTCTATAAACTATTTCAACCTAATTTATCCGACATCTAGTTTTTGAGTCGAAAATCAGTCAATGTTTTTGCAGTAAACTCAACTCGACAAATTTTATTTGTCACATGTACAATACACATAAAATGAAATTCGATGTGGTTCCTTAACACAAACAAACATAAAAAGACTAAAAACAAAACAAAAAAACAAAAAAAACTAGACCAAACAAATTGATATGTAGTATTTTTCCTAGAGGGCCCCTGATAGTTTGTAGTTATTATATGAAACAACATTAGTGTTTTAACAAAGAAGTTTGAGGCCACTGGATAAGGCTACTTTGGGCCCTACAACTTTGGTGGCTAAGAAAAGCATAGTACCTCGTTGCTAAGGGCGAACCCCCATCCACACTAGCATTTGATGTTTTAAGGGTGTATTTTGATGTTTTTTACACACTTTGCTCCTTAAGGGAGGGTGAATACAGGTGAATAAGGGACCTTGATAGGCTGATTTGGGGCGCATGTTCCTTGCTACAAAAAAAAGCTAATTGATATCCAAGGATCCAATAAGTTTCTGGCCCTTGGCTTTAGACAGTGAAGCTCACAGCTGTTTATGCCACTATTAATGTTCTATGACTATGTGACAAGCTCCACATCCAAAACTTAAAAAAATACTAGTTACTGATTTTGGAAGTTGTTTTCTCAAAACCTTAAATAGCTGCCATGGAATCAAATATTCATAACTTCACTAATAATACTCAACCAACTTTCATCAAATCAAACTGTTTTAAAGCATTCATGCTGAATTTACAAATACCAAAACATTTTAACTTTTTCCTACAAACGGTGGGTTTTTCCAAAGCCGCTCACAAAGGATTATAATGTGTAGTTTATTCTCTAAAAACCAGCAGAGGTGATAGATATACTATTGTAATGGTATAACAATAGACTAGTAGCAAGCCTTACCTGGTAAACCAACTTTAGGTTTGAAGACAACCTCCACCGTTGCTTTATCAATTATCTCTTTACTTTGTTTGACATCACCTGGTCCATATACAGCGGCCAGGACAGTTGTATCTCCTAAAAAATAATTATTGTGAATTGAATACTGTATGTTTAAATAATATTGAAATACTTTTAGTTATTATGTACCGTATTGTATGTCTTATTTGCTATATTGTATACTGAAATAATATATTATTATATATTATATATATACTGTCTCTTATACACATCTAGATGTGTATAAGAGACAGACTAAGTATCCACTGGAAAAAATCCCAATATCTGCAGACGGATCCGTTTCAGCCTTCCAGGCCTTATCACTGGAGCTAGGTTTAGAGACCAAGATAAAAAGTTTGACCAGCTTAGACAGGGCCCAGACTAGTTGTAGCCCCACTAATAAACACAGAGCCAAACCAAGGCAATATATACACAGCCCAGGTGTGAATGCAAATATTGGAACACAAGCTATGCGCCTACTCGATTATGCAATGTTATAGGACGGAAGACTCGGTTCCAGTAGATACAGAGAATATTTTGTCATTCTTAACGTGGCCTACGAAAATCTTACGAGACAGCACTCGTCCGTGAATTTGTCAACAAGATCGGAGATCTAAAGATACAATCTCTACTGTGCATCAATGGCGGCCGCTGGATCTCAAAAGAGATTCTTAAATAATATGTAATTTTAATAGGTAAATGGGATAATCCCATAAAAGCTTTTATTGAAACATTTATTTATTTTTTATTTATTTACATTTTTTTTACCCTGGGTAGCCCAAACAGTTGGAACAGTTTTCAAATAAATATCTAATAAGTCATTCCATATATATTTTAAAACTTGTGGAATAACTTTCGCTTTTCGAAAAAGGAACCTTCAACTTCATAATACAGTAGTTGACTACTGTATCTCATTGCACGAGCTTGCAATAACGGTGTGAAAAGGTTTGTCATGTATAAAGGTGTTAATCGGTTAATACATTTATAAACAAGTACAGTACAGGTTTTTTATACATGTACATAACCCTTTAAGAAAATGAAAAGCCAACTGAGTTGTGCAAACATATCTGCAGATGGGGTAAGAAAATCACATTTTAAAACTATCCTAGCTGCTCTTTTTATACACTTGTTAAGTAAGTTATTGTGGGATATGTAACGACCTCCCCATACAGTGCAGCAATAGTCCAAAGATGGCCTAACTAAGCTTACAAACAGAGTGTTTAGGCTTCTTTGGGGGACACAATTACCTATTCTACTTAACATACCCAGTTTGGATGAAACGTTTTCTTGACAAATTCAACATGTGGTGTCCAACTCAAAGTTTCGTCAATGATGACACCAAAACACTTACATGATTTCGTTCTAGCAATTACAGTATGGGCAAGAGTGACATTAAAGTCTACATTGGAAATTTTCTTTTTGGATCCAACGAGCATTGATTTAGTCTTGTTTGAATTCAGTGTTCTCCAAAGGATTTTTTAAGGTGTAATGGGAAAACGCGAGGTGACACCTCGTTGGGCGCATAATATTCCAAGGTGCCGCAGTTGTATTAATCCTGCTTTGAGGTCATAAAATTAATTACTAGGTCGAATAAAAAAAAATTGTTAGTTTATTACTCTCATGTATTCTATGGTACTCAAAACCAAAAAAAAATAATTTAAAAAAAAAAATATTTTTTTCATTTTTAAAAATTAAATAGTTAGTATATTGTTTGTACTATCTCAATCATGTTTTACTTGAATGTCAATGCACCAGCAAACAAACCAAGGGTGATGTCTGGCTTAAGCAAAATAAAATTTTTTTAAAAGTCAGCCTCCCCTCCCTCATCACTTTTCCACCCTAGATATGGTGATAAACTAATAAAAATATATAGGGCCTCCCCAGCCAGAATATTACAATTATTTTTTAAGGTATTTTATTTTTAATTGTACTAATAATTAATAATAAAATGTTATTTACATAGCAAAGTATATGCACATTGCTTGAGGGGTGTATCTATCGGCCGATGGGTGGATAGCCGTATTTTCCACTTTTTCACCCGTCTGCATCTGCCGTGTGGATAAATGTTTATCTTATCACCTGGCGGATGGCCGAATATCCTGTTTGCCACTGCAGGAGGCCACCCCATTATTACTAATACTATAGGCCTAGGCCTAACCCTAGTCTATACTAGACTAGAAGCTAGTTCCAGGTCAAGTAAGGTAGGACTACACTGGACTGCCTGCAGATGTGCATAGGCCTTGCTTAGCAGAATCTCCTCAGCCTCAGCTGAGTCAGTCAGTCAGACCGCCCCCCCCCATCAGCCGAAGTAGCTAGCCCTAGCTAGGGCGCGGCCTAGGCTAGGCCCTAGCCTGGCCTGGTGGTGGTAGTGGTAGTGGGCCTCGGTCCTACTAAATACCACACGGAACCACTCGCGACCACACGGGACCACTCACGACCACACGGGTGCAAAAATGATAAAAATATTACCACACGAGAGTAGAAAACTACTTAATAATCAATAGAAACCAACTTTTAGTACGGTAATTATCCAAAATATGGTAAAAATGATTTTTTTTTTACAGGTTTTTCCACCGTGCTTCGGAAGGTAATGCGGTGACATTGAGGTTCTGTAACGCATTTACGGCTCCAGAAACGCGTTCACCCTTGACCTCTACAACATTCACTACGTACAGTACGGTACGTTACATTTCATCCTGCGTGTATGCCTATTGTATGTATAGGCCTATTATTCTACTATAACTGTATTTATTACTTATGTGTTTTTGACTCTTATTATTTTAATTTTTCTTATTTGTATTGATCCTGTAGTTATGTTATGTTTTAGCCCAGAGACAAATCTAGTTAACTTCTTATGAATAATGTTTTTAAAGATGGTACAATTGAGATGTTTTCTATGAAAATAAATAAATAAATGGCAGTAGTACCGCTTTTTGTGTTTCAATGTTAGTAATGGATATAAATGGTAGATAAATAAGAGCACAACACATCATTTTAGAAAAAATAACAAAGGTTAAAAGTAGTGACATTAATAAGTTTATTACTAAACGAATATCTCGGTCGTTCCTGCAATAAACCT